>NC_081774.1:31342228-31432228 GCF_963082965.1 Carassius carassius
TCATGTTGATCTCTTTCTTCATTAGGCATTCATGTCATTAAGAAAATATTTGCATACTGGATTGCTCAGAAAAAATGAAGCTGTATAATGAGAAGAGAATTCTGTGTGTGTTCTCTTTACTTTTGTCATTTTCAGTCTAGGATTATAAGAAACGGGAAGAAGGTACCTCTTGCTCTTACTGCTCTAATGTTTTAAAACAGCATAAAATAAACCATTCAGGACTTATTAAAAAAAATTATATTTTAATTTTTCAGCCAATGGATAGAGTCATATTTAAACAGAAGAACAAAAAATTTGAACGTTTATAGTCACGGTTCCTCTGTTTTTAATACTACTATGTGGTGTTCCACAAGGATCCGTACTTGGACCATTTTTTATTTAGGCTGTACATCAATCATATGCCTTCTATTTGTCCTGTTGTAGAATTCCAGTTACAAGCAGACACGTAAGTCATAATTTAAAAGAATTGCAGAAGTGACATGTACTTTAAAGAAAAGGCAGTGTTAAGTAGACTAAACATTTGCTTGATGTGAGGGTGTTGTATTGCTGTAATCTCTCAACTGTGTACCCCATGGTGATATGTCTAATATGTTAGTGTGGTATGGCAAGCTGAAAAGGCCATATAACACAGACACCATGAATCAGAACAAAAGAGCAGCAGACTCAAGGGTCAGTTCCTTTTCATCAACGACAGTTTCACAGAGCAGATGAATTTGAATAGACTCTGATTATAACTCATTATTTACATGGGTGACAAAACTGCCAAAGAGAGGATATTGCTAATTTATTTCTCATAAGATGCACTTATTGCCAGAAGCGCTCCATGATGGGTCTTAATTAACCTACCAGAACAATGTAGGTTTTTCAAACAATATGACTTTTTGAAGTCATTAAATCATGTTTGTCTGCACAAATTGTCTGAATATTTTGTGAGAATGTTGTACGGAAAAATGGAAAGGAACACAATAAAAAATAGAATAAAATTAGGAATAATAGACAAATTAAAAAAATAGTGTTAGTTCATGCATTTACTCAGAGTAAATGTGAAATATATTTAAAAAATATATGATCATAAAAATATATAAATTCAGTTCGGCGGGATTCAGTAAAAACAAAAGGCATGTGCTTAACACTGACATCACTGTTAGAGACAAAACAGATAACTGGGATTACAACCATCTGTTAATATTTGGATTAGTGTTTATATGTTAGAAGTCACATGTCAATCATGTCTGCCTGCTTTAAAGAAATAGACCAGACATACATACATACATACAACAGAAGTGACCAATCACTGTGAACTCAATGACACCCTAGTATTCTTATTTGAACACTAAATACAGAAACATATATACATACATACATATAAAGAATCATATGTGTGAATACCTCGCTAATGTACTGCATGCGAGATTAGGCATCTGATCCAGATTTTAATGAGGGTCTTAAAATTCTATTAACTATTGCCAACTCCAGCCAGCTGGAGAGAGAAGGACGCTTCACTGACTGTCTGCAGCACTCCTGCCAATTTTAGGATAGACATGCAGCAAACTGAACATTATTCTTACAGTTTATAGCCTACACTCTGCTACTTTCATTACACAATTACACTAGCATACATAAAACAACACACACACACACACACACACACAGTATATACAAATAAAATGACTTGGCCATGTGTGTTATGTATGTAAGGGTGGGCTTCTGATAATCCCCTCCCATCCCCCTTCACTCATCTCCGCATTATCCTCTGCGCATTTGAATCATTTTGTCACGGGGGTCTCTCTCCTCCCGCCCCATCGCCTCATTGCTCTCTGATTATTCTGGTGGAGAAGAAACGTTTCATTTCTGTCTAGCGTCATTGTGATCGAGTATTTTGGGGGGATTTTGAACGCTGATGCTGCTCAACTTCTCGTGCTGACACTTGTTTATTTCACATGCAGATGCACTGAACTGGGTTCGACTCATCATTTGACCATGAGAGCTGCTGGACACTGATAACGGTCGGAATAAAAGCGATGCATTTGGAAGTACTCGATGCATTTGTCAGTAGGTGAGTAGCTCAACGCGATGTTTGCTGTTACAGGTGCGCAGCGTTTGTGTGTAAACGTATCAAATAAAATCTATCAAATGCATATGCAAAAATCATCTTAAAATGCAACTCTTTATTTGAGTGTAGTGCAGTTATGGGATATTTAATCTTGCTTCATTCTCTCGCTCAGTTTACAATTCCATTCTGAGACAGGTATGTTTTGTGAATGCAATGCTCTTATTTTACTGCTCTTGCTTCAGTGCAATGTTTCATAATGCACCTATTCGTTTTTGGAATTGTAAAGGTTATTGGGTTGTCGTTTTGAAACCCAACATTTTACCCCTTGTGTAATAAAAATAAACCTGTATGACTTATTTGCCACAGAATCCTCAAGACTATAGGTTTTCTTAATCTATGAATTATCTGCAAATATAGCCAAATGGCAACTATACACTACTTCAGTTGATGTGATCTTATAAAACAATAATTCACTTTGTGCAAAACCTAAATGTTGATGCTGCCAACTCCTCATAATGTTCTCATCTCACGATTTTAAAGACTTCAGTTGTGAATGTGGCTTGGTTGTGAATCTTGGCTTGTATGCTAGACAGACTGAAGGGTTTGGTAATGGGGGGTCTTAGACTCATGTGAAAATAGATGAGCTTCAGCTGAACATTGGCTGAACATTTAAAGTGCATTGTTCCAACTGACGCTTAAATAATAGAAGATAGTCATATAAAATGGTATATAAATAGTATAGTAGATATGAATGAGTGCTGCTGGTTAAATTTAACAGTGAAGCACTTTTGCACGAGCTGGAGTGCTGTTGTGAATATCAGTATTAGAATTGCAGGTTAGTAATTATAACACTGAGTGCTTGATTCTGTTATAATGTCATGTTGATTATGCCTTGTCTTGTTGCAGGTCTTTGACCACACTATAATTAAATATCACTTTTGACAAATGTTTTCAATTATTTTCAGTAGATTAAGGGGGGTTGACAACAACGTTATTAATATTCAGTGAGGCCTGGTGATTTAAAAGCTGGCTACTGAAACGGGACATTGAGACATTTCTCAGTAGTGAAGTGTTAATGTAATGTTGTTGTTGTTGTTTGTGTTTGTAGAGACACCAGCACCTAATACTGCTGAGAGCAGGACAGATCTGAACTGTGGTTGTGCAGTGTGTAAAAACTGAATGGTTCATTGATTTATATGTATGGATATTTAAAAACTCATTCATAAAGACAAACTTATCTGTCAGATCATGAAAATGCTCAAAACACACTATCATAATATTTTTAGTTCAATTCAAGTTTATTTTTTATAGGGCTTTTCATGATGCAAATCATGGCAAGGCCCTTTTTACAGAAAATTAAAGTTTCTACGTTATATTTAGTAATAGCTTATCAGTGGTGACTATCCCAAGTTGAGGTCTATATGGCAGAAATGTATGGTAAAAATCAAGCAATTAGTTTATGTCATGTAATCAAACAGACGTTGTTGCGATCACATTTGTAGCAAAATGTGGTAGTTTGGTATGTTTTCTGCGAGGTTGGCATCATCTCTTCTCAGGTGTTCATTCATCTCAAAGAGAAATCTGATTATGTAATTCCTAGTGACCTCCAAACATGGTGTGTATTATGGCATCCAAAGAGTACAATTCTGCTCTCATCTGACCAGACAATATTCTCCCAGTATTTCACAAGCTTGTCTAAATGATGTGCAGCAAACTTTAAATGAGCTTCAACATGCTTTTTCTTCAGCAATGGAGTCTTGCGTGGTTGAGTGCTTTACTTATTGTTTTCTTTGAAACAGTTTGAAACAGTAGCTGCTAATTCCAGATCTTTCTGATGTCCTCCACCAGTGTCCCTTGGCTCTTAGAAAACTCTTCTGATAATTCTTTTCACTCTTCTGTCAGAAATCGTGCGAGGAGCACAAGTTAGTGGCTGGTTTATGGTGAAATGATGTTCTTTCCACATCTGGATTATGGCCCCAACAGTGCTCACTGGAACATTCAGAAGCATAGAAATCCTTCTGTAACCAATGCCATCTATATGTTTTGCAACAATAAGATTGAGAAAGCTCTTTGATTTTACCCATCATGAAATGTTTCTTGTGTGACAAATTGGTCATGAGACACCTATTTATAGGCCATCAATTAGGAATGAACTAGGGCTGTAGCTATCGAATATTTTAGTAATCGAGTATTCTACCAAAAATTCCATCGATTAATCGAGTAATCGGATAAAATGTGTTTTTGCTTAATTAAAGTGCAATATTAATTATGCAAGAGAAAATACTACTCATATGTCTCTTAGAATTAACAGTTAAGTTTCCTTTTTCAAATGCATAGAATGCAATGCATACATCAAAAATAAACATTTAATTATTACCCATTGTTTCTCTGTCTGTACTTGTACTGTGAACAATGACAATAAAGTTGACAGAAGAATTAAGTGAATTTAAGTGCCATTTAGTTGGGGTTTTAAATAAAGCATTTTCTGAGAAGCACATTAAACAAAACACATAAAACATTAATTTAATTTATCTTTTAATTATTGAAAATTAACATAACTTTTTGGTAAACAAAGGGGATTTACTATTAAAAATAAAACATGGAAGAATGTGTGATTGTGTGATTAAATTGTGTGATCATTTTTTTTTGATTTTAGTAGTAGTAGGCTATATACATTCCGCTGAACAATAGTCTTTAACCGGACTTTTATTTTGACGGGTTGACGTACCTTTACAGTTCTGTGTATGTGAGGTGACGCTAATTTTACTCAAATCAAACAGTCAAATACTCATGAAGTGACTGTCAGAGCAGTTCTGGAGATGTTGTTCATGTGTTCACGTCTTATTTAGTGAGACAGCAGACGCTGAAATCACCAGAGCGTCACGCGGGCTTCAGTGTGTTAATAAAGGAAGACGCGCTTCTGCTCCATTCATTAACAGAGACACGCAGAACAGGCAGGATTTATATTTAAATAGACTGTTTTGGCTTAATATTTACAGATATTAGTCCATATCGTGATTTGATGTAAGTGCAATGATCTATTTTTGATTAATTCATTCAAAATTTGGCAAATTCCGTGCCATTCCGCGTTAAGCTGTAAATTCCGTTTTTATGACTGGATTCCGCGATTCCCTCCGCGTTTTCTGCATCGCGGAAATCATAGGGCCCTAGTTGTGGTATGCCAGCTCTATCTTGCAATGGACACACACCACAACGTTCTCTTTACGTTTGCACGCGCCCTCAAATTAAAACACTGCTGACTCCTGGATTTCGGACGCAGCGCTTGTGTCTCCTTCAGCTTTGTGTGAGACGTAAACGCGTTGTCACATTAAAACAGTGGCGGTTCTACACGGAGGCCCAGGGAGGCCCGTGCCTCTGTAGACATGTCCCTGGCCACCCCTGTGGCCACCCCCGTGCTGAAAAAAAAAATTTATATGATTTTACACGCGAGCGCCAAAAGCGGAACTAATGTGATGCAACGTTCTACACGGGTAAATTAGTGCAGCGTACCCAAACACTTAGGAACTTAATCATATTCAGGGATGCAAACATCGCGCTTTTCGGGGCCTCCCGTTTTTTTCACATCAGTTTGGGTGACTTGGGTCTGATTATAATTTCTCAAAGTCATCTGAAGCAATTCCATAGCTTAATGTTATGGACAGAAGACTATTTACATCATTAAATTAAAGTTTACGGAAACCTTGTTTTCCCTCCTCTGCGGCTGTCAATCATTCTCCATTCAGTATTCAAATAGCGCGCACCTCGTCCATTTACAGCAGGATGCATGGTAAAACTCTCTCCAATATTATATACTCACATTAAAACCCGAATTCCGGAAAAGTTGGGATGTTTTTTAAATTTTAATAAAATGAAAACTAAAAGACTTTCAAATCACATGAGCCAATATTTTATTCACAATAGAACATAGATAACATTTCAATTTAGATTTCTGCTACAGGTCTCAAAATAGTTGGGACGGGGCATGTTTACCATGGTGTAGCATCTCCTTTTCTTTTCAAAACAGTTTGAAGACGTCTGGGCATTGAGGCTATGAGTTGCTGGAGTTTTGCTGTTGGAATTTGGTCCCATTCTTGCCTTATATAGATTTCCAGCTGCTGAAGAGTTCGTGGTCGTCTTTGAGGTATTTTTCGTTTAATGATGCGCCAAATGTTCTCTATAGGTGAAAGATCTGGACTGCAGGCAGGCCAGGTAAGCACCCGGACTCTTCTACGACGAAGCCATGCTGTTGTTATAGCTGCAGTATGTGGTTTTGCATTGTCCTGCTGAAATAAACAAGGCCTTCCCTGAAATAGACGTTGTTTGGAGGGAAGCATATGTTGCTCTAAAACCTTTATATACCTTTCAGCATTCACAGAGCCTTCCAAAACATGCAAGCTGCCCATACCGTATGCACTTATGCACCCCCATACCATCAGAGATGCTGGCTTTTGAACTGAACGCTGATAACATGCTGGAAGGTCTCCCTCCTCTTTAGCCCAGAGGACACGGCGTCCGTGATTTCCAACAAGAATGTCAAATTTGGACTCGTCTGACCATAAAACACTATTCCACTTTGAAATAGTCCATTTTAAATGAGCCTTGGCCCACAGGACACGACGGCGCTTCTGGACCATGTTCACATATGGCTTCCTTTTTGCATGATAGAGCTTTAGTTGGCATCTGCTGATGGCACGGCGGATTGTGTTTACCGACAGTGGTTTCTGAAAGTATTCCTGGGCCCATTTAGTAATGTCATTGACACAATCATGCCGATGAGTGATGCAGTGTCGTCTGAGAGCCCGAAGACCACGGGCATCCAATAAAGGTCTCCGGCCTTGTCCCTTACGCACAGAGATTTCTCCAGTTTCTCTGAATCTTTTGATGATGTTATGCACTGTAGATGATGAGATTTGCAAAGCCTTTGCAATTTGACGTTGAGGAACATTGTTTTTAAAGTTTTCCACAATTTTTTTACGCAGTCTTTCACAGATTGGAGAGCCTCTGCCCATCTTTACTTCTGAGAGACTCTGCTTCTCTAAGACAAAGCTTTTATAGCTAATCATGTTACAGACCTGATATCAATTAACTTAATTAATCACTAGATGTTCTCCCAGCTGAATCTTTTCAAAACTGCTTGCTTTTTTAGCCATTTGTTGCCCCCGTGCCAACTTTTTTGAGACCTGTAGAAGCCATTAAATTTTAAATGAGCTAATTAAGTGGATAAAAGTGTAAAATTTCTCAGTTTAAACATTTGCTACGTTATCTATGTTCTATTGTGAATAAAATATTGGCTCATGTGATTTGAAATTCCTTTAGTTTTCATTTTATTAAAATTTAAAAAGTCCCAACTTTTCCGGAGTTCGGGTTGTATAATGCTTGATCTGTAGATAAAAAGGCTGTGGATTTGCATAAAATGAATTTATTTTGTGTATTTGTATTTTATGTTTGTTGCTGTTTTTAAAAGACTCGCTTGTGCCTGTTAGATCACACACGATTTAAAAGCAGTAAACTTTTAAAATCACTTTGTGAGCTCAGTTTTGAAGCGTTTCATATTATCATGGTTTTGCGCACTGAAAGATTATTAAAAGCTTATTATATTTTTAGCCTGCACAATACGTTTAAAATAAGCATAATTAAATTGTATATTATTTCTGTGTAGTGTAGTGTAAACATTATAAATATATACACTTCTGAATTCTTGACATTCATATATAAATATTAAATTGTGAAATGTATGATTGCCTGATTGAATTTTATAAGAGTACTAATAGTAATTTGTTTTTATTAACATGTTTAGATTGTGTAAAATTACTGTGTAGATTTTTTCAAGAATTACTTTTTGTATTTATTTGCATTACATTTAAATAAAATATGTTGCCATTTTTAATGTGCCCCTCTGGTTAATCACTGGCCCCTCCTTGGCCCCCCTAGTAAAATTTGTTTGTCTAGAGCCGCCACTGCAATAAAAGAAATCATTGCGAAAGATCCTGACGTGAGATTTTAAATAAAATAAAAGAGGATTCGAGGCAGAGGAATTCGCCTCGATCATTTTGTGTAATCAAGTTACTCGAGGAATCGTTTCAGCCCTAGACTGAACCAGCTTATATTAATTTCCATCGACAAGGGGCAGGATTGCTCATTTCTGCTGATGTCTTGGCTTTCCATGCCTTTTTGCACCTCCCTTTCATTCCATGTGTCATTTATTACACAGAACTTAATTTCTGAACTTATTTGTATTGCTTTCTTTGTATGTATGGATTGTTACCAACATCTGGTGAAAATTTTATGTCAACAGCACCTTTAGAAATATATTTACTGAGAAAAATGGTGGTTATTTTGCGCATTTTACCCGCTATACACACACACACACACACACACACACGGTAATATTTTGTCCTACATAAATCTTTTTCATTCAGGTTATAAAATTTAAATTCTGATTTTTTTCTCACAATTCCAACTTGAACTCCAAAACGGAATTCTGACATTACAAAACACAATTGAAAAAACAAAACAAAACACAACCTGTCATGCAGTTCTGAGGGGAAAAAAAAGACATATTTGCGAGCTATTAGAAGCATAATCACAATTGTGAGATAAAAAGTAACTGGTGGAAACCGGCTTCCATATATATTTCAAAAGACCCCAGGATGAATGTCATGACCCCTTTAATAAAGTGGTTCCTGAATAACCAGAGAGACATCGGGAATGTGTAGTGTTGATGGCTCCAGAAACAGGGTTGGGAAACACTGCTTTAGTCTCATTAGTCTGAGAATCTGGTCTATTCTCAGTGGATTTCTTAACCCAATCCCATTTGGGGATTCCAACAGCAGCAGCTGCCTTCAAGGCACATGTTCTCAATCTGGAATTACAGTCAAACATAAAATTGTCTAAATTCTGAAGAAAATATGCAACAAAGTAACACTCTCTCTGATGGTGTAGTCCAATAGATTCACAATTGGCAGCTGCTTTATGTTGATGTTCTTTTGTAGGTTCATTTCTATTTGAATTGCATTAACATTTAGCAATATTTTGTTTTGGAAATTCATTTCACCAAATTGCTTCTTTGGAAAGTTTGACCCTTGTGTGTTTGATACAGTACTGCCCTTTATTTGAATTATTTGATTCACCTGCATGGGATGAGTGGTTTGGATGGATGATAAAAAACTGTGTTTGGAACCCAATATCAGCCAATGATTTCTTTATGTAGGCCTATTAAGAAGACAGAGAAGCTGTGTTAATAGAGGTAAAAAATAAATAAATAAATAAACAACAGCTGGAGGTTCCTCTGTGCTCCGAAAACTGTGAGCTACTCGTTCATACAGTTTTTCCACAAAAGGGAAAGTAAAGCGGAAGCAGAAACAGACATGATGCACAGTGAACCGAGGATCCCGTGGGAGAACGACAGCATGCTGTAGAAACACTGAGGTTTGATCTCATTACTACTGAAGCACACCGCATGACTCTTCCTGTCTGATACTGGCATTTCAACACGGACTACAGCACTTACATATCAAGCTAAGCTCTCTACTATAACATAACTTCAAGTTAAACACAATATTACTAAGAAATGCATGCCTTATAATCACTTGAAATATGACTTCATTATTTTTAAATGATGTACCTATTAGTATACTTCAAATGCTTTTCTAGCTACATCCAGTGGTGAGATCAGTGCATGATGCAGTTTTCATGATGACTAGTTGTGCACTGCTTTGTAGAACATGATACTTGATGGCAAATTTCTTTCTTTTTATCTTCTTTCTTTCTTTCTAAAAATTTCTTTCTTTCTTTCTTTATAAAATTTACACTGTAAAAACTACTGTGAATTTAACAGTAAAAGACTGTAAAAATGCCACAGTAAAAACCTGCTAAAGGGTTAATATTAAATTCCCCTACTATATGCGCTGAAAAACAGTGTTGGACATTACATGTACTTTTACAGTAGTATACCATTTTTGGATGTGAAAAAGATTTATAGTGAATAACCGTAAATTGACATTCACAGAATAACCTGCATTACATTTCAAATTTGATGTTTTTGTTGTTAAAATTACCATGTTCCTTAGTTTTTTCTTATACGTTTTGTATATTAGGGTTGTGTGTTACACCTAATGTTGTTAAATGTGTGTTACCGTGATGGTGTTTAGTGTTTGTGTGAATGACACAGATGTTATTATTTAAAATCTGCTTGTAATGGGCTTTTGTTCATCATGTGACTTTCTCATACCCTCCTGTATTTGGTGATTATCAGTGTATTACAAAGGTACAAAACAGATCTCAGTACTTCAATAGGTTGGTATATTAAAATTATATCAGTTAATGATATTACGGTATTTAACTGTAAATTTAAGTTAAAACGGAATGTTGCTACCATATTTGTTATTGTAAAATTCTGGCAACCACAGCTACCATTTTTTTACCGTAAATTTTATGTAATTTTTTTTTTTTACAGTGTATAATACTGGTAAAAAGAGGGATACTTCGGGAGGCCAAACACAGACATCAGAACTTTCTTAAATAACTCGATATTTCACATCATTTATTAAACTGCACACACTGAACCATATTCTACAGCAAGCTGATTTAGTTTAATGCTCTAAGCGTAACTGTCTGTGATTCAGTTTTAACTACTCATCCACCATGATGATTCAGATGATGCAAAACACAGGATGATTCACAGTTTATCGTAAGTGGCCTGTCCAGAAAACATGACGGTGAATTAGGTCATACACACAAAGACAAAATACCATCAGGATGACATACAACCAGTGCTTTAAATGGGCCGGTACGCACCGGTACTCAGTACCTCCACTTCCAAATATAGCTCTTGAGCGTACCGCCACCTCTCCGTGCGCCCAGAACGTGCTTTTAGCGTACCGGTATGCTCATTTGGACATCTGTTTTAATATAGGTTTTAATCTCTTGCCTGCGCTGCTGCTTTTCAGAGCGCCCTTCACAATGCAAGCTTCATAATTCGTCCCACCGAGAGCAAAGACTATATTAGCCATACACCCTTGAGTTTTACGAGTGAAAAGCGCATGCATCGTTTTTGCCGCCGTCAGTAACAACTCAACGTGACCGGAGAGGGTGTGTGAAACACGCACACTCTGCTTGGTAAAAATACAAATACAGTGAACAACACTTAACATGCTCTCCTGGCGTCAGGCTCTGAGTACTAAAACAACTCGGTCAGGATCAGATGACTCGCTTGCAGACACCCCACCAGGCCTGGATGATATCGCTGCAAGTCAGACGCAAGCTAATGAAGTAATGCAGTAGCTCTTTCTAAGGGTATTTTTTCAAAATCCTTTTGCACATTTTATTTATGTTCAGTAGCTCTTTCTAGCTCAAGCAAATCCACAAACTTATAAAAGGATTTATAATTTTTTATAAGGTCGTCTGTTGACTGCTGTATATAAAACCTCTTCAATATAGTTGTTGTTACCTCAGGGGATGAGGGGAGTCATCAAAAAAATAAATAAAAATAATAATAATGATAATAATATATATAAATATATATATATATATATATATATTCAGGCTATAATAGAGTACCGGCACCTCTTTTGGGCCACTTCAAGCACTGCATACAACACTAGAATAATGCACTAAACACTGAACGACAATAACAAAATGGATAACACCTTGTGCTTTGCCTGTGATCTTGTAGGAATGAATGAACCTGCCTGCACTGTATGATCTAGTTGCTTATAATTGGATTTCTTTTGGTTTTCTGACTTTAATTTTGATTATCTGTGTTTTTTGCATGCATTTTTATTTTTTTTGTAAACTATGGGCACTTGTTTTGGCTCTTAATATATTTAATTTCAGTACTGTAAATGTATCCTTCCTAATCATAATTGCAGCCAGTTACACTGGATATATGAGCTGCTTATGTTTATTACTTTGTGAATATTAATAATAACATTGATAGCCAAATTCAGGCTTGATTTGGGAAGGGAAAGAGGTATTTTATCAGTTATGCTTTGCATATTATTAATCCAAATTTCTGACTAGAATCAAGTAAATTGCATATATATGTGATTTAAATCACAATTTTTATTCATCAAGCATATTTCGATATGAGTTGTAAATCCATTATATATATAATACTTGTAAGTGATGACTACAATAGTAAGAATACATGTGTTGATAATGGTAATTATGGTCAATAATAATGGTCAAAAAGGAAATAGCAGGTGTCTGTAATTATTTCAAAACTGAAATTGAAATGTGAAAAGTTGAATTATGACTGCTGGGGGATCAACTATCATACAGATAGGTAATGTAAATCTGTAAGGTTAATGTAATCACATTAAATCTGTTTCTGTTACAGTTAACTCGCCCCATCTGACAAGATCTGGCAATTCACAATTGTAAAAGGGCTATTCATATTATTAGAAACTCTTTTAAACGTTTAAATCTAAAAATAGAATTGCAGTCAATTGCAATACTCTTATTATTCTCGTAACATTCTTATTAGTGCTTAAAAACATGAGAAACTATTAATTATTTGTTCATATTGTTAAACAGTTGTTACAATGCAACAAGGGTAACAACATTTTAAGATGAGGGCTGTGATGATGGGACATACTGGATGTTAAAAACTGCCTTATCTTTTTTATTAGTATTATTTTGAAAGGTTAAAAACAAGCATTCATATAAAACGGATCATGCAGGTCAAAAATGCAAGCCGAAACAAGCATCCAAACTTTCTTCTGGAAAAAAAAAACATGAGTCAGGATAACACTTCACCTCAGGTTGATGTTGAAGAACTTGAGTTCAGTTTATATCACAAATGAAAAAGAAAATGTGGAATCAAAACAGAATAAATAACTGGGCTTAAACAATACAAAATGATATGACATGATAAATTTGATTAAGCTGTGTTAATATAAAAATGAGCAGTGATAAAGCACACATGATGGTTATAAATATAAGGGAGTCTAATTCTACAACAGAAGACAGACGAGACAGGAGAAGACAACAAACCAAAGAAGATTGCAAAATAATATCCAAATAAAAGCGCATGACAAAATAAAGGCATGAATCAAAAAGAAATAGTAACAAAACCTGAACCCTGCACGTGACAGTCAGAAAGCAGATTACAATCCTGTGAATTTGTCCCATTAGCATATTTGAAATGTTTCTCTGGCGCTTTAGATGGCAATAACAACGCTTGTCATCTCTGACCCAGATGCTTGAGCAGTGTGGTGACCTGATTAAACAAAGCTTTAAAGAGCAGTCATTCATCACATTAAATCAGTCTTTTGTCAGACGCAGGACTGGTCTTAATAAAACCACATTGTTCCACAGTGTGACCACAGACCACAGAGGGACCGTGCAGTGATGATGGACATGCACATGATCTGTTCTGCTGCATCTTCAGGAGTTTGATCACAGACTGTGTCTTTCCTAAGCTTCATCACTTCTTTCAAACCAAAGGTTGTTTATTAATGATACTTCGCCAGCAGAAGCATTCATTCTAGTAGTATGTTTTAAACCTGTAAAGCCTGACCTGGAATAATACATGAAAAAATATTTTTTACTGGAAAGTTTTTACTGAACCTTTAGATAAAGTATTTATAAAAATCTAAATGTGGTCTAAAAAAAACAAATAAATTAATTAACACATTTAAAAAATACATGTGTGTTGAGTATCAGGTTTGCAGAGGAGGACAGTAGTGAAGTATTTTTAGTTTATGTAGTAACTGTAGTTTATCTGAGAGTTTTTTGTTAGAAAACTTTCATTCACTACATTCCAAAGCATTTTACTGCACTACATTTCATGAATAAAAATTGTTGATGTTTTATCTTTAATACTTAAGAACATAAAAAATGTAGTCCTTTCTTGTACTCTAGTAATTTTTTTTTATTATTTTTACTTGAGTACAAGAGAAAGTAATAGATGTCAAATTTTTTTAATATTAAACAATATTTAATATGAAACATAGTGCAGTAAAAGTACAATATTATGCTTTGGGATGTTGTGAAGTAAAGTTTTCTTAAGAAAAACTGATAAAATAAACACACAAAAAAAAAGTACTTTTAAAGCAGAGTAAAAAATACTTCACTACTGTCCATCTGTGCATATAAGTATAAACTATCATCATTTTTTTTTATTGTTGATTCTTTTACTGCCTTATAAACGTGTGTATCAGATAAGATACAATTGGCTTTATTGGGTGAATAAAGAAAATAAGCTGACTTGATGGGTTTTCTCTCAAATCAGAAATGAGATCTTTAGCTTAGTTGACAGGGAAAAGGCTTTAATTTCATTACATGTGTAACAGCAGCATCTGTACAGTCTCTGATAAACACCTCTTTTATTTCTATTTCCCTCCACAGTGTCTCAGCCGAGCGCTTATAAAAAATAATGCTACTGGACCAGCTGCGAAACTATCAGAGGAACGCTGTTAAACTTCAGTACAGGAATACACACTAACTGGAGCAGTTTATTTGGTCTCAATACCAGACGGAAATCTCAATATGCCAGTGTTGTGAGTTTGCCTCAGAAGAAGACTAGAGGATAAGCATCCACATGCTACTGAGAGGAACAGAGACCCGGGAGGATGTCAACAGAGGCAGAACTTCAAGCAGATGTCAAACTCAGTGTCAAGAAGGAGTCCAGAAGACGAGGTCAGTCCAGAAGATTTGTTTTGCTGAAAGTGCAGATGGCATCAGACCAGCCTGCATGTCACTACACAACTAGTGTCATTCATATACAGCACAGTAATCCATACATCTGTTGTCATCTGCCATCTCTCAAGCTTCACATTATTAATTTGATAAAGGAACACAAAGATGGTTGAGAGAATGCACAGAGCTGAAAAATAATCTCAAATATATATTGTATTTCAAATCTTCTGATTACACATTATTGAACTCATTATGCATTGGTTATCATCTTGGCACCACAATGTTGATATCGTATTCCTGATTAAAGAAGATACACATCAGCAGGACTGGTTCTGGCATGATGTGTGTTTATAGAAATCAGGTAACCAATCACAACAAGCAAACTAATTCCCTTGTATTAATTATTATAGGCTTAATGTAGTGATTCAGGGTAAGACATGCTTTTGAAGATGGAATTATGTACCTGCTCACTATTTAGATTTTGATCATTCAGACAAAAAAAAAGTTAAATAGTGTAGCTTTAATAAAATTAAGAGAGATTGTCACGGAACGCACACAGATAGGTGTGTTTATTGAAAAAAAAAAAAAGTGTTTATTGGGGTAATCCAAAATCATAAATCCAGCCAAGCAAAGGTCAAAATCCAGGTAAGCAGTCAAAAACAAGAAACACGAAACAATGACAGAAACAAACAGGATATATATAGACAGGTGCAAACAATGTAAGTGGGAACAGCTGTGTGCAATGAATAGTGATGAGTCCAGACAAAGGTTTGTATGAAATGCAGTTCCTGAAGTGGGGTGACAATATGGGGAAGTGAGACCTCTAGTGGACACCCAGGGATACACAGACCAGACAGTGTGACACTACCCCCCTCCCCCCAAAGGAGCAGCTTCCAGGTGCTCCTCTAAAAAAAAAAAAAAAACAATACAAAGAGACCAGGAGGGAGGTGAAATGGTGGAGGATCAGAGGGAGGGATGGGGCTAGGTCCATGGAGGGGAACAGGGACAGGAAGTGATGGCTTAGCAGGTAGCCAGGGTGGATCAGACACCTCAGGGGGCCAGGGTGGAGCAGGCGGAACTGGAGCCCACCGGGGCGGAGCAGAGGACCACCACAGTGGAGTCAGTGGCACAGGAAAGCAAGTCTGGTCAGGTAGGGCTGAAACAGAGAACATGAACAGGTTAATGGCAGCCTCCGTGGCCGTGATGAGATGGTAGATGGCCTCCATGGCCATGACAGGGCAGGTGGTGAGTTCATGGGTGGCCTCCATGGCCGTGACAGGACACGACGAAAGTTCATGGATGGATACTACTGAGACGTGATGAAGTTCTGGAAGAATGGTGGTGATTTGACTGGGCTCATAAAGATCAACTGTGATTTGACCTTGTTCATGGAGATCAACGGTGACCTGACTTGACTCATGAAGATTAACTGTGGTTTTACTTGACTCATGGGTGTTAATGGTACCTTGACCTGACTCTGGACGGTCAACGGGGACCTGACTAGACTCTGGGAAATCAACGGGGACCTGATCAACGGGGACCTGACTAGACTTTGGAAAAATCAACAGGGACCTGACTAGACTCTGGGAAATCAACAGGGACCTGAACAACGGGGACCAGACTTGACTCTGGAAAGTCAACGGGGACCTGACTTGACTCTGGAAAATCAACGGGGACCTGACTTGACTCTGGAAAATCAACGGGGACCTGACTTGACTCTGAAAGATCAACTGTGGCTGCCATCTTGTGCAGTGGCTCTGGTTTGGTGGCCATCTTGGGCAGTGGCGCAGGGCTGGCGATCTTGTGCAGTGGTGTTGGGGTGGCGGCCATCTTGTCTGGAGACACATGAGTAGAGTCGACAATCATGTCTGGAGAGATGGGTGTGGCTGGTGTATCCCTTTGACTACGATGGTGTAGGTATCTGGTGAAGCCCCAAAAGTCCAGGATTTCAAGCCCCTTCATCTCCCATTGAGGCAAAGGGTCATCAAGGCAGTGATTAAACAAGTCCTTCAATGCTTCATCATTATACTCCATACTGCCATGGTCAAAACACTTGAGCCAGACCACACACCTCACAGCCCCTTTGACGAAGGGTGGTCAAACTCAGGAGTCTCCCACTCCACTCCTCCATGGTGGCTGGGGAATGGATACGAAATCCCACACCGCTGGATCTGGGCATGATGGAGTCCTTCTGTCATGGAACGCACACAAATAGATAGATCCAAACGCATGTTTATTGGGGTAATCTAAAATCATAAATCCAGCCAGGCAAAGGTCAAAATCCAGGTAAGCAGTCCAAAACAAGAAACACAACATAAGCCAGGGAACACGAAAATACAGGGTGACATTAAACAAGGACTCCATAACAATGACAGAAACAAAAAGGGTATATATAGACAGGTGCAACAGCTGTGTGCAATGAACAGTGATGAGTCCAGACAAAGGTGTGTGTGAAATGCAGTACTGAAGTGGGGTGACGATATGGGGAAGTGAGACCTCTAGTGGACACCCAGGGATACACAGACCAGACACTGTGTCAGAGATGTGTTTATTACCTTTGAAATATGGATATTTTTCTTACAAAAAAAATGCATGGATTCACCCCTGGAGCCATGTGATGCACGTTTTATTACAGATGCACACACTTTATTTAGCATGTTTTGGACTGTTGAACTGAAACATCTGCCCACTACAATAATAACACTTGGAATGGCCAGGACAATTTTTTATATAACTCAGATTGGATTCGTCTGAAAGAAAAAAGTCATATACATATAGCATGGCTTGAGGGTGAGTAAAACACAGGCTAATTTTCATTTTTGTTTGAACCATTTAATGAGTTTACTGTATGTATTGTCACAGGTACTGTATTTTGTAGATTGGCATTACTTGATATTCTTTTCTGTTCAAATTGAAAATCAAATTGAAAATCATTTTCGTCTTGCGATGTTGTCTCTGATGAGGGTTTCAGTATACTGTACCTGTGTTCTGCTCTCTCTGCCCAGAGATGAGGAATGAAATTGCCTCAACCTTGAATTTTTTCACCTTCCTCCTTGTTTTAGTTAATTGATTGTTCCCCACCTGTCTCCTCTTTCCCCATTATCCTTCCGTGACGTACGGTAATACAAGAAGCACAGAAGAGATCCAAATGCAGGTAAAGGTTTATTGAGGGTAATCCAAAAGGCATAAACAGTCCAGGCAGGGTCAAAACCAGAAAATCCAAACACATAAAAACAAAACAAGAACACACGGGAAGAGCAGACTCTGGGAGGTATCATACATACGACAAGGACTCCGTGACAAAGACTCAGACAGACCGGGTATAAATACACAGAAGGATAATGGGGAAACAGGAGACAGGTGGGGAACAATCAATTAACTAAAACAAGGAGGAAGGTGACCAAATAAGGGAACAGGAAGTGATAATATGATAAGACACCGTGGGAACTGAGGACACCTAGTGGATACCCAGGGAACACAACCCAGACACTGACAAACACACTCCAGATCTACAAAACCAGACACTAATCATCAGCCTTTGACTCGGTTTTCAATTTCATAAAACACTTTTTGCAAAGCAAAACACACAAAATTCTCTACATAACACACATAAATCAAACAGGAATTAATATTATGGCAAATGTTTTTGCAAATGTTAGCTTTAGAGATGTGTTTCTGATATTTTGAAAGGTTTTTTTTTCAAAGACTAAACCATCGATTTTGAGAGTTTGACTTCTCTTTAGAAAGCTGTTGTCTGATTCATAATAAATCATACTGTATGTCCTGCATTAAATATGAGGCGTATCTGGTCATGGTTGAAAGGTCAATGAGTTTCTGTGTCAGGACTCCAAACTCTAAACAGTCTCTTGACAGATCGGTGCGTCTGGAGACTCCCTGTATGCTGCCATCTGTCCTGCTCTCACACACATGCTCCTCCAGGAGATTCACTGAGCTACTTTTATTTCAACGCATCCAAAAAACTTATGCTGTCATCTGAGAATAGACCAGAATATAGAGTGAAGAAGTGGCTTTCAGCAGAGCAATTTCAGTTTCCAAACCAGAACACAGTCGAAACTTTGTAATGAGAAACAGGCTTTTTTATTGAAAATAATTTCAGTAAAACTGGTCTTGTTATTAACATTTTTCTGACGCTTTTATCCAAAGCAACTTACAATTGCTATATATGTCAGAGGTCACACGCCTCTGGAGCAACTAGGGGTTAAGTGTCTTGCTCAGGGACACATTGTTGTCTCACAGTGGATTCGAACCCGGGTCTCTCACACCAAAGGCATGTCTCTTATCCACTGCGCCAACACCACCATGTTATAAAACAACTTTTTAAATGTATATAACTTTTTAAATGTATAATTACACTGTAACAACTTTTTATTTTTATTTTGTGATCTAATAAAAAAAACTGAATTGCAAAATCTAAACTCAGAATTCTGAGAAAGTAAGTAAATGTGGCAATACCTGAGCTTTTAAGACAATTCAGACTTTTTTTCTCACATTAAAAAAATTAATAATTGTGAGACAGTCAAAACTGTGAGATAAAAAGTCACTTTTTTATTGTTTATTCTGTGGCTGAAGCAGGCAGAAACAGGCTTCAGTATGAGGCTCTATTAATGATTCATTAAGCTATTAATTAATCTTAGGTTGCACACCTAAGTATAATACTATCTGTCCCATAAGTACTTAAACCATAGTAAGCAGCACTAGTCAAAGAGATGAAAAACATATGTGACCCTGGACCAGTCTTAAAGCAGTCTAAAGTCTCTGGGGTTGATTTGTAGAAATAGCTAATAATACAGTGTATGGGTCAAAATTATACATTTTTATTTTATGTCAAAAATCATTAGGATATTAATAAAGATCATGTTCCATGAAGATATTTAGTACATTTCCTACTGTAAATATATCAAAACTCAATTTTTGATAAGTAATATGCATTGCTAAGAATTCATTTGAACAACTTTAAAGGTGATTTTCTCAATATTTAGATTTTTTTGCTCCCTCAGATTCCAGATTTTCTAATAGTTGTATCTCAGACAAATATTGTCCTCCGAACAAACCACACATCAATGGAAAGATTATTTAGTCAGCGTTCAGATGATGTATAAATTTCACATTTCAGAAAATGGACCCTTATGACTGGTTTTGTGTTCCAGGGTCTTAAAAGTAATCCAGATAATTTTCTGATTGTTTTGAAAAAGTTGTATTTAATTTATATTTATGCACTATAGAATTGCTGTGTTGTATTTTGGAACACTTGCCATACACTTACCTTACACGTGCAAATATTCCAGCATAACTTGCTCTGACTGTTCATGACAATGGTTTTTCAGCTTTCAGACTCACTCGTCTCTCTGTGGTGTTTGTGCAGGTGGGGATCGCAGCGAGCAGGCCCTGATTCAGCGCTTCAGAGGCGACGGCGTCAGATACAAGGCCAAGCTGATTGGGATTGATGATGTGACGGCCACACGCGGAGACAAGCTGTGCCAGGACTCCATGATGAAGCTGAAGGTAACGAGTCCTCGAAGAGCAGGAGGTGCGATTGATTCAGTAAAGCTGAGCTAGGATACCAGAGACAGCGGATAATGCAAATAAAATACAAAACTTCTGCATTTGTCAGTCACTTTGGATAGAAAAAGAAAAACATCTGGTGAATGAATAAATGCAAATGGAAACAAAGGAAAAACATCCATGGATGATATATTTATTATATTGCTCTTAAAAGCATAAAGTGGACATTGAATTTTCAAAAATCATGTTTTTCATTGTGCTTTCCAATTAATCTCAATCATTTGATTAAGAACAAATAACTGAAAAAATACAGCTCTTTATTTATTTCAAACCCTACCGATAGAAATAGACCAAAAAATATTTAATGAATGGGACAAAATGTTGTCCAGATACATCTGGCAAGGTAAGAGACCCCGAATCCGATTTAAAACCCTCCAATTGACCAAAGCAAAAGGGGGATGGGGCCTTCCTTCCCTCAGAGATTATTACTGGGCGGCACAATTGATACCAATGATAAACTGGTGTAATCCATCTTATGATGCTCAGTGGAAAAAAATTGAAGAAGGTCTGATTTCCATCCCCATACAAGCACTTATAGCCGATAGCAGCCTGCAAGAATTCATAAAAAATACAGAAAACCCACGGTTAAAGTTGACACTTAAAATCTGGAAAACAGTAATAACAGAATACAAATTAGAGGAGGATACTGTGGTCCTTAAATGGTGTGCATATGATACGCAGTTTATTCCAAATAAATTAGATACGAGATTTAAGGAATGGACAAATAAAGGAGTAACAGCTATATGTAAGATAATAAAGGATAACACACTCCTTAGTTTTGAACAAATTAAAGAGAAATATACTCTAGAGGCACAGGACTTCTATCGATACCTGCAGCTGAGACACTTTATCAGTGACAAGTTAAAGTATGTATCTGAATCAAGTAATCAGCTGTTAGATATGTTTAAAAGGGCTTATGATGCAAACAAAGATAGGGGTATTATTTCAGGTCTATATAAAGGGCTTATAAACAAGAAAGCACATTCAACCCTATACATCAAAACAAAGTGGGAAAGGGAAGGAGGAATAGATCTATCAGAGGAGGAATGGGAAATAATCTGGAAATATCAATGGAAATGTTTGGCTGGAAGAGCCTGATAAGGTATTTTATTACACCTTATCAAAAATCACACTATAAAGGTAACTCCCCAGCCTGTTGGCGAAATTGTGGAAATATAAATGCAAATCATTATCATGTTCTTTGGGACTGTCAGGTTATTAAAACGTATTGGAAGGAAATACATAAAGCAATTCAAGACATTTTTGGGAGCCACCTGTCCTTGCAAAGCAAAGTCTTTTTTTTTGGACTCATGCCAGATGGATGGACAAAGAGAGACAAACATTTGTTTAGTATTTTATTAGTTGCAGGCAAAAAGGCACTCACAAAAAAATGGCTTTCACAGGAGAGTCCAACATTGAGCAAGTGGATGGACATCACGATGGATATATACAGGATGGAGAAATTAACTGCAGACTTGAACTACAAGAAGGACTTATTTGTTTTATGTTGGAAGAAATGGATAGATTATATAACATCACACAGGCCGGACTTTGATTTGCTTAACCTGGTATTCAATTCAAGTTTATTTGTATAGCGCTTTTTACAATACAAATCGTTACAAAGCAACTTTACAGAAAATTATGTTTCTACAATATTTAGTAGTAGCTAGTAGTTTGTGCACGTTTGACAGGATTTTAGAAAAATAAAAATAATAATAATAATACAAGACGTAGTCAGTTGAACTATCAATATTATTAATTAATAGTAATTATATGATGCAGTCACACATGTAGCAATAATTGTTAGTTCTGTTTGTTGATTCAAGGTTAGGATCATCTGGGGTCCTCTGAGGGTCAGCATCATCTCTTCTCAGGTGTTCTGGATCCAGACTGGAGCTTGTGTAAATCCTAGTTACCACGGGATGTAAATCCCGTGGCAAAACATAGAAACAAAATAGAGACATCATTAGCATAGCTGCTGATCCAACAAAGTAAAATTAGTTTAACCCAAGCTAAATAATAAAAATGCAGATGCAACTACACTCACAATTTAAGAGATACATTATTCGAATGCTTGGCGAAAGAGATGCGTTTTTAATCTAGATTTAAACAGAGAGAGTGTGTCTGAACCCCGAACATTATCAGGAAGGCTATTCCAGAGTTTGGGAGCCAAATGTGAAAAAGCTCTACCTCCTTTAGTGGACTTTGCTATCCTAGGAACTACCAAAAGTCCAGCGTTTTGTGACCTTAGGGTGCGTGATGGGTTGTAGCGTGGTAGAAGGCTAGTTAGGTACGCAGGAGCTAAACCATTTAGGGCCTTATAGGTAAGTAATGATAATTTGTAACTGATACGGAACTTAATAGGTAGCCAGTGCAGAGACTGTAAAATTGGGGTAATATGATCATATTTTCTTGACCTGGTAAGGACTCTAGCTGCTGCATTTTGGACGACCTGTAGCTTGTTTATTGACGAAGCAGGACAACCACCTAGAAGTCCATTACAATAGTCCAGTCTAGAGGTCATGAAAGCATGAACTAGCTTTTCTGCATCAGAAACAGATAACATGTTTCGTAGCTTGGCAATGTTTCTAAGATGGAAGAATGCAGTTTTTGTAACATTGGAAATATGATTTTCAAAAGACAAATTGCTGTCCAATATAATACCCAGATTTCTGACTGTAGAGGAAGTAACAGTACATCCGTCTAGCTGCAGATTGTAATCTACAAGATTCTGTGTGGTGTTTTTTGGTCCAATAATTAATATCTCTGTCTTATCCGAATTTAATTGGAGAAAATTATTTGTCATCCAATCTTTTACATTTTTAACACACTCTGTTAGCTTAGATAATTGGGAAGTTTCATCTGGTCTCGTTGAGATATATAGCTGAGTATCATCAGCATAACAGTGGAAGCTAATTCCGTATTTTCTAATAATATTACCAAGGGGCAACATGTATATTGAAAATAGAAGGGGACCTAGGACGGATCCTTGGGGCACTCCATATTTTACTGATGATAAATGAGATGACACCCCATTTAAGTAAACAAAATGGTAGCGATCGGACAGGTAGGATCCAAACCATCTTAGAGCCTGCCCTTGAATACCTGTATAGTTTTGTAATCGATCTATGAGTATGTCATGATCTATGGTGTCGAACGCAGCACTAAGATCAAGTAAGACTAGAAATTAGATGCAGCCTTGATCTGACGCAAGAAGCAGGTCATTTGTAATTTTAACAAGTGCAGTTTCTGTGCTATGGTGGGGCCTGAAACCTGACTGAAATTCTTCATACAGATCATTTTTATGCAGGAAGGTGCTCAATTGAGCAGACACAACATTTTCTAAAATTTTAGACATAAATGGAAGATTTGAAATAGGCCTATAATTTGCCAGTACACTAGGATCTAGTTTTGGTTTCTTAATAAGAGGCTTGATAACCGCCAGCTTGAATGGTTTTGGGACGTGACCTAAAGATAACGACGAGTTAATGATATTGAGAAGCGGTTCTTCGGCTAAAGGTAACAACTCTTTTAGTAATTTAGTGGGTACAGGATCTAATAAACATGTTGTTGGTTTAGATACAGTGATAAGTTTATTTAGCTCTTCCTGTCCTATATTTGTAAAGCACTGCAGTTTATCTTTGGGTGCCATGGATGAAACTGAAGTGTTAGACGCTGTAGAATCTACTTTCGCTATTGTATTTCTAATGTTATCTATTTTATCAGTGAAGAAATTCATAAAGTCATTACTATTTAACGTTGGACGAATATTTGAATCAGGTGGCGTCTGGTAATTTGTTAATTTAGCCACTGTGCTAAATAAAAACCTTGGATTGTTTTGGTTATTTTCAATGAGTTTGTGGATATGCTCTGCCCTAGCAGTTTTTAGAGCCTGTCTATAGCTGGACATACTGTTTTTCCATGCAATTTTAAAAACTTCCAAGTTAGTTTTTCTCCATTTGCGTTCAAGACTACGAGTTACTTTCTTGAGAGAGTGAGTATTACTGTTATACCATGGCACAGTACGTTTTTGTCTAACCTTTTTCAATTTGATGGGGGCAACAGCTTCTAATGTATTAGAGAAAATAGTGCCCATGTTGTCAGTAATTTCGTCTAATTCATGTGTATTTTTGGGTACAAATAGCAGTTGAGATAGATCAGGCAGGTTATTTGCGAATCTTTCTTTGGTGGCTGGAACAATAGTTCTGCCCAGACGGTAACGCTGAGACATATAGTTAATATCAGTTATACGCAGCATGCACGATACAAGGAAATGGTCTGTAATATCATCACTTTGGGGTACAATATCTATAGCAGTAAGATCGATTCCATGAGATATAATTAGATCTAGTGTATGATTAAAACGATGAGTAGGCCCGGTGACATTTTGCTTGACTCCAAAGGAGTTTATTAGGTCAGTAATAAATAGTCAGGTATGATTATATCCTGTATATGTAGGAGCAACCATACTTCACTCCCTAAGTGTTCATGTTTTTGTTTTTATTTATTTTTGCTTATTTTTAATTTTTTTATTTTATGTTCTTTATTTCTGGAAAACGGACATTCATGTTGACACTTTCTGATTAATATTAAAAATGGATGTACATGCAACAATTGTTACAGAATGTCAATAAAAACTAAATTAAAAAAAAAGAAAAAAATACAGCTAACTAATACATTGAACAAAATATAAAAACATGATATAAAAATTGTATATATTTTATCGAATAAAATAACTTATAAGTATAAGAATTATACTAATAAGTTATAAGAATATAAGTAATCTATTTTTGTAAATAAACTCTTCATGTATTATGGAGGGCCACAATCATTGCGTGAATTGATGCTGTTTAATTATCGCTTCTCTGATGATGGTGCATTTCGACTTTGTCTAAATAATAGTCAAACAGATAAAATCACTTACTGCTTTTGTCTGGATAACTTTAGCTGCTTTAATATTCAATTACTTACTAGAATGTTACATGTTATTTTTTAATGTATTATTTATTAGCACTCTCACTTTAAAATGGTTAAATGAAGCAGTTGTGCAAATAAAACAAGTGCACAAAATTAGTTTTAATGTGGAATCGAAACAGGATCTTGAGATTTCAGCTGGAAGTTTGCTATTGTGACAACACATGGGACAAAATACATGTGTTTCAAAATCTGAGAAATTTTGTCATTTCATGTAAATTTCGTTTCAGATCTCCATGCAGGTTGATTTTCATTTTTAATCTGTCAGTGTGGTTTTATCTTGTTTAGGTTGAAAGAGGAATGATTTCCAGTATACAGAGTTATGGATTTCTAATATTGAATATCTTCAGCTTCAAGTTTCAAGCTTCAAGTTTTCAAACCTGCTTCAAGTGACCATGGAACGTGCTTAGAATTTTATTACAAAACCAACGGCTGAGAAAACTAGAAAGACTTGACTCAGCATGATGACTTTCTTTTTTGTCTTCAGAAGTCTTTAAAAAAATAGCAAACTAGACTCATCTTTCACATTTAGAAGTGCCAAAGAGTATCAAAAGAGACCTTGCGCATAGGAAAACATGAGCAAACATCCCCTATGCAAACTATACCAACATATTATTCATATAAAGTGAAAGTGTTTCCATTGATGCTTGCTTTTAATTCTTCTCTCCCTCATTCCTTCTGTTTATGCTTCAGGGGATTGCTGCTTCAGCGCGGTCCAAAGGGAGCCACAAACAGAGGGTTTTCTTGACTGTGTCTTTTGGTGGAATCAAGATTTATGATGAGAGATCAGGGGTGAGTGTATTCTGCAAGTCTATGCTAGTTTAACAAGTGTAAACCCTAAATCTGCTTAACTGGGATCCTCGTTGTGCAGATAAACACTGCTCTGATTTTAAAAGATTCAAATGTTGACAAAATGTTAAAATGCTCTAATTTTCTTGTCGTGATTATGATATTTAAGTTGCAAAAACATTTCTACCATTGATTTTCACCTAAAATATAGTATTATCTGAATATATCTTGTATAATGTGATACAACATTCTACTAACCTAAGAATGTATAATAATAATTTAATCTTTTTAATGATATGCCTGGTACACACTTTAAAAAAAAGCTGTGAATGAAGGCATGTTTACCACAGTGTTACATCACCTTTCAGTATAATTATACTTGTTTAGTAACTGATCGTATCTCTCTAATTGTTGCAGTTTTGCCAATAACGATGTGTACAGACACGGTTCAAAACTCAAATACAACCACACATTTTGCATGAAAAAGGGGTATAATATGTTTGAATTTATGAAAATGTTTCACTGTTTTTGACATGATGTAATCCTCAGGTCTTACAGCATCACCACTCTGTACATGAAATCTCTTACATTGCCAAAGACACAAGGGACCATCGCGCCTTCGGCTATGTCTGCGGGAAAAAAGGCAATCACAAATTTGTTGCAATCAAGACCAGCCATTCGGTTAGTGTTCATAGCTCTGAATATTGCTTAATTCAGACTGTTCTCATGCCAGCTAAAGCTATAACCTCAGCTGTCCTCTCGTAGGCAGAGCCAGTCATACTGGACCTGCGTGACCTTTTCACTCTCGTCTATGACATCAAACAGAGGGAGGAGTCACAGAAAAAGGCTGAGAAAGACAAGCACTGCGAACAAGCCGTCTATCAGGTAAGAGCAGAGGTGGGTAGAGTACCCAAAAACTGTACTCAAGTAAAAGTAAAAGTACTAGTCTTGAATAGTTACTTGAGTAAGAGTAAAAGAGTATCGGATAAAAAATCTACTGAAGTAGTTAGTTACTAGTTACTTTGGGTCATATATACTGAGCCTATTTTTATTTAGATATATAGATAAAATGTATGTAATGTATGTGCGCGTGTATAAATGTATATATTTCATCAGCCTTTACTCCAATTTATGTAATTTATTATAAAACCCAGTCTGTTTACTTAAGTAACAGATATAGGTGTCATGCCATAACATATTTTTAATACGACTGACTTTATATTAAATGTGAATTTAACATTGAAAGTTAATGTGATATAAATATTGCTTCTAATCTTTCATTGTTCAGAAAGAGAGCAAATAACATTTACATTATTAAAGATCATTTTCACTGACAGTCTAGATTTCAATCAATCTCAGAAACTCCCATTAAAATCACTGAAACTGTTAACACTGTGAAATCAATATCTTAATTAAAGATTCGTACACACATCTGCACGTTGTTGTTTCTGAAGAGAGAATTCACCAGAAAGAGGTATTCAGTCAGTGAGCGAGTGAAGGAAGCACCGGCATTTTAGCGATGACTCATCTGAACGCCTCTGATTGGCCAATGCTTTAATAAGCTCAAAAGAATCATGTGTGATTGGTTATAATGGGCAGTGCTGTAAAAACGCATCTATCTCTGGCTCAGCGCCAGCAAGCAATCACAGATCTGAATTCAGCAGCTGATGATATGACTCGCTGAACATCCTCACGCCGGTATGATTGTATTAAAATTAATAAAATCTTAATCGGCAATTTTTTGTCTTTTGGAAGCTGCATTCAACTTGACTCCCCTCTGTTATAAGCCACACACGTACAACAAACTAATGTCAGAGGTATCGTGTACTGTAATCGAATGTAGCCCAAGTTATTACCTGTTAAACAGTAGACAGCACACGCGGTGTTCATCTAATAAGGATCTCCATCGCTAGCAAATAATAGCCTTTGCAGATTTGCTTTCAATTCAGTGCAGTTCCAGCCACGTTTTCAACGCTCTTTCTGTTCTTAAACGTTACAACTCCGAGTGAACCACTTCAGATGCTCAGCGCGTACGGTGCAGCAGGGAACTGAACGAATCATTCAAACTGATTCATGAACCAATTCACTCATTTGCCAATTGGTTTGATCAAGCCTTTGAACAGAATTGACTCAAAAGAATGAATCATTCGCGAATGGGCATTGCTCATTGCCCAGAGAAAAGCAGACGGCGCGTTTGGAATAAACTGAAGCATTTATAACATTTATTGCATTAAGATAAAGTAACGAGAGGAGCGTCGCCCACAGTAACGAAGTAAAAGTACAGATTTTTCCCCAAAAATTTACTCAAGTAAGAGTATAAAGTACCCATCTTTAAATATACTCCGAAAAGTATTAGTTACCCCAAAAAATTACTCAAGTAAATGTAACGAAGTAAATGTAACTCGTTACTACCCACCTCTGGGTAAGAGCTAAACAAGAGCAAGACTTTATTTAAAAACAATGGCCAGTGACTCTTTAGGATACAATTCTGCATGTGTTTCTGTTGTCCGAATTTGTGTCCTGCCCGAGTGTGTGCCAGAAACTACATATAAATCTCTCGTATGAAATAGAAATGCTTTTCTGTTTTCAAACATAAAAGTTGTTAATTTCTGATGATTCTCAGTTTTTATAATTCTTTTGGTTGGCTCTAATTTGATCTGTAAAAAATACTACAAATCATGCCTGTTTTTCTTAATGGCTGCCACAGACGATTCTTGAGGATGAGACTGATGATCCAGTGTATCAGGTGAGCTTAACCTGACATCCTAGACTTGGTTTTATGATCATTTACCTCCTCCATTTAAGTGTGCTTGGTATTATTTTGCAGTTGATGCTTACAGAACTTGTGTTAAGCATTCTGTCATTGCCAGTGTGTTGATCTGCAGTCATGTTTTGTGGTTCTGTCTATATGTTCTGTGGAGAGTCATAAACAGCCCTACTGTATACTGATGATATGTTGAACCCAGTGCTCTCTCGCTCACACTGAATACAGACAACTTTAACCATCAGTTTCACATCCAGAATCATCTCCAACCAGAACGCCTATGATGGAAGCTCTCCAATGTCTTGCTTTAGTTTGGTTGAAGTAACTTGGTTTAGTAGTTTTGAAGCTGTTGGACCAGTTTGATTTTACCTGTTAAAATTTCATCATTTAATACTGTATTATTATACATTTATTTTTTATTAAATTATCAGATTTTATTCATAGCTCATTAGACGTTTGCTGGTCATATGACCATGTGACTTTAAAAAAGTCCTGTTCTTTTTAACTTTTTTTTTTATCATTTGGAATTACGGTACTACAATAGAAATTGTTATTTTAAATTATAATATTGTTTCTCAGTGTTACTGATATTACAGTATTTTTTATCAAATAAATGCAGCCTTGATAAGAATATGCAACTTACAAATGAGAACAATCAGATCAACAAGAGAACAACAACAGTATACAAGTGCCATGACAAGTCTCAGTTAGTCTAGTACAGAACGCATAGCCAGTTTTATATATATATATATATATATATATATATATATATATATATATATATATATATATATATATATGAAATACAAGAAAAGAAAGAAAAGTGCTAGTATTTGTTGGTTAAGTGCTGGCAAAAAAAGATGAGTCTTTAGATGTTTCTTGAAAATGAGAAAATACTTAGCTGTTCGAATTGAGATCTGGAGGTCATTCCACCTGCTGGGCACAGTCCAGGAAAAGGTCCGTGAAAGTGATTTTGAACTTCTTTGGGATGGCACCACAAGGCGTCAGTTGCAGAGGCTTGACAGTACATGCAGGAAGAGCCAGGAGAGCATTACAATAGTCCAGTCTGGAGAGAACAAGAGCTTGGGCAAGAAGTTGGGTTGCTTGCTCTGACAGGAAGGGTCTAATCTTCCTAGTGTTGTATAAGGCAAATCTGCAGGACCGGGTCGTTGTAGCAATATGGTCTGTGAAGCTTAACTGATGATCCATCACAACTCCTAGGTTTCTGGCTGTCCTGGAAGCAGTAATGGTTGACAAACCCAGCTGTATAGAGAAGTTGTGATGAAACGATGGGTTAGCTGGAACCACCAGAAGATCTGCCTTGGTAAGGTTGAGCTGAAGGTGATGATTATTCATCTAGCTAGAAATGTCACTCAGACAGGCTGAAATACGAGCAGCTATCAGCGGGTCATCTGGTTGGAATGAGAAGTAGAGTTGGGTGTCATCAGCGTAGCAGTGATAAGAAAAGCCATGCTTCTGAATGACAGATCCTAATGACGTCATGTAGATGGAGAAGAGAAGTGGTCCAAGTACTGAGCCTTGAGGAACCCCAGTAGCAAGGTGTTGTGACTCCGAAACATCACCCTTCCAAGACACGCTGAAGGATCTATTGGAGAGGTAGGACTTAACCCACAGGAGTGCAGTTCCAGAGATGCCCATCTCTCTGAGGGTGGACAGGAGAATCTGGTGATTAACAGTGTCAAAAAGCAGCAGACAGGTCCATTAAGATGAGTACTGAGGATTTTGAAGCTGCTCTTGCTAGTCGCAGGGCTTCAGTAACCGAGAGCAGGGCAGTCTCAGTTGAGTGGCCACTTTTGAAGCCCACAGCTCGCTCAAGTGTCTTTACAATGAATGGAAGAAGAGATACCGGTCTGTAGTTTTCTAGAAGTGCTGTATTTAGAGATGGTTTCTTAAGCAGTGGGCTTACCCGAGCCTGCTTAAATGCTGAGGGAAATGTTCCAGAGTGAAGAGAGGAGCTGATGATGTGAATAAGTGAAGGTATGATTGAAGAAGAGATCACTTGAAGGTGGTGAGTTGGGAATCAGATTAAGTGGACAAGTAGTAGGATGATTGCTATATTTAGGAAATATTGATTTTGCAATATTTAGGAACTATTGATTTGTACAGAACTTTTTGATAGCAGGCTTTGGCATCTCGAGCATGTCTTCTGAACTTTTTTTTTTTTGCGCAAAGAATCGAACCTAAGAGTAAAATTTGCTTTCCATTAAATCAACTAACAACTGAGAAATTAATGAGATACCATTGCTGATTTTCAGTCCTGTGGAAACAAAAAGAGTCAATCTAGAGTTCTCACTGTTCTGGATAAAGATACACAATATTTAGCATTGAATGTTCTCAGTGTTGCCACTGTCTGATTGGTTCCATACGGGCCTTTCTCATTTTCTTTCCTAACTCCTTGTAGTACATTGTGTTTGAAGCTGGACACGAGCCCCTCCGTGGCTTCCAATCAGAGGAGAGCGATTACCAGGTACTTGCTTAAGCCACTCCCCTTTTCGGCCACATCTCTACAGTTACAAAATCAGAAAGAAAGTGGAATCTAAAAACAGTTGTCCTATAATATTATCTGCCCAAGAGTTCTCTGTGAGCTTAAAAATACAGTACTCAAGCATACCTACAGTACAATATGTATTGTGCAGTGCACACAGAATGAAATATTACTAAAGCATAGCAGTAGTCTTGTGTTCTTTACTTGCTATAATTTTTAGGTCCCCAAAAGTCAGCAGAGAGATGGGATCTATGACGCTCCAAAACACCATCTTATGACTGTAGGTTCTCTCATGTCTCGAACATTCGCTCAGCTTTCCCTCAAACAAACCTCTCAATGTTCTTCCCCGGTCTTGATTTAGAAAATGTAAAGTTTTTTGAATCCCGAAGCAAATGGAAAGCAATCAGTGTTCTGAAAATAGTTCTTTGTTGTTGTTGTCCATGTTAAAAATCTTTCAATATTACGTGACATTATACAAGGGAAATTAATGAGGGGAAAATCAAGCAGAGATTTGTTTTTGGGAGTTCACCTCTAGAATGAATGTACTGCATGGGTTTAGAAAATGTTAATGTGACTATTGCAATGCATTAATGACAAAGATATTTATTTATTTATTTATTTAACCAAAGACATAAAGATAAGCTTGAAAACACCATTATGGCGGACATTTTCAGAGTGATGTCTACTTAAAATTTCCAGAGCTTATTATTTATAACAAGCTAAAAAAAACAATGCTTGAAGATCAGCAATTATTGTAAAACGCCAAACAGACCGACAGAAGTCAAAACACAGCATTGCTTTCACCAGAATTAATCCATGTTAATTGATTGTTATCAGTCCATTTCACAGAGCGTTATTGTTTGTCTGTTCATTCAGTTGGAGCCTATCGAGTGCTTGGAGCTTTACTCAAACAAATATCAGTCTCCCTGATGCAATGTTTGCACACACGTGCCAAACATTGATTTTGCTTGAGTCTTCTGATGTGATTTGCTAGCTTTGCTATAGAATATAACTGTTGTGTTGGCTTTCTTTTTGTTTTGTATACACATTGAGTTCTGGATAAATGGTCATACATTTTAGTTATCATCCATGTCATTGCTTGTACCTTTTGTTTTGTTTTATTAATGTTCGTTGCATGATTCCATTCACTTGTTAGTGTCACTGACATGGCATTATGTCTTCATCTGATAACCACTATAGCATGTGTAGTAGCCAAGTACTAGATTTCCACTATTGAAGCATTATTTCATTGTTGGGCCCACTGATAGATCAATAACTATTACACTGTGGGCTGCTTTGCTCAGTGAACAATCACTGATCTTGTTCAGATAATCTGTGTTGAGGAATGTCTTCCAGTTCGGCATTATATCTCCATAATCTTTCTCCCTGACTGTCTTGCAGAATATAAACCAATTTGATCTTTTCGGTGACATGGCAACCCCACCAGACATCCTTTCTGTAAGTAAACCTCAAGATGAACAGTCACTCATGTGCTTAGTCTCACTTTTAATGCAAACCATTTAATTGCATATTTGAATATTACCCAACTTAGTTTTGGTTTAAAAGACCAGAAATATATACAATATATATAAAACAGTTCACCTGTGTGTGTGTGTGTGAGTGTGTGTGTGTGTGTGTGTGTGTGTGTGTGTGTGTGTGTGTGTGTGCGTGCGTGTGTGTGTGTAAATTCTATCTGTAAAAATAAAAGCAAATTCTGACTATATTTATTTATATATATTTAAATTGCATTATTATCTGCTCTACTACAAGCCGAACTGGCCTTAAACCAAAAATATCCATAGCCATTTGATATGAGAGGCAACTACTGCATTTTAATCCCAATCCAAACAAAGGTACTACACATATTTATCATGAGCTGTTTTTTTTTTTGTTTAAATTAGGTTGTATAATTTTTTATTTTTTATTTTTAAAGGAAAACAGAATGGTCTGTCTTTAGCTTTGTGAAATTACAGGCCTGCACAAATCACATGTTTAAAGTAAAAAAAAAACTGGGTCCAATTTATGTCCGGTTAAATGGTATATCTCTCATTTTTATTATGATACCATTGTATACAATCTCATATCCAGAATGACGTCCATGTCATCACAGGTGCCAGCATCCCCTGCTACCACACTGGATCCTGGAAGGAGGGGACGTCAGCACCGTCCCGAACTCTTCACTCATTTTAGCCCACCGGCTGTGCCCTCGGGTAACACACAGCAACTGCCTGACAGTTTATCTTTTATTCAAAGTTCAGATTTTTACATCATTATTTTAATGAATGCCATTAATAAAACTTATTCTCAAGATTTTTTGCCATTTCTCAGGCTATATGACCATGGGTGCATTCCAGGCTGCCCACTGGACCCAACAGTCATTTGGTACACAAGCCTCTCCAATGGCCTTTGGGGTTCAGGGACCATTGCAGGTGGCCCAGATGCTCCCTGGAGGCCAGCCTGTGATTTGGGGTCAGGCTAATCTCTTCCACTCTCCAGCCACGGGCCAGCAGCAATGGGCGTTTTTACCATCCCAGACAGTTGGAATGGGGGCGCATCCGATTCCTGCCGCAGTGCTTCAAGGTCTGGTTCCCATAGCTGCCATGCGTCCGCACTCCTGTGAACCTCCCGAGACTTCATCAAACATAATGAGCCCTCAGCACTGTATAGAACCTACCCTAAAGAAAAGTGGATATAAGGACGCTCTAAACAAGAACCCCCAGGAGGAAACAATAGCTGTTCAGATTTGCACAAGCAAACATGATGCTGCACAGTCCTCTGGGAAACTGGAAATGGACTGTTGTGGTGAGCTTGATCTTTCACAGTTGAGATTGACTTCAAAGTCGTCAATATTACCATCCCCAACTGATTCTTGTGAGTTTAAAACACTACAACCAAGGATTGATGTTTAACATATGACATGCATCATTGCCATCCATTTGATTCCATTTCCACAGGTGCTGCTACTGGCCCGGAGCAGGACACCATGTCTCCAGCAGCTGCCCCCTCAATAGAGCCATTGCTTGTGACTGCAAAAGACAGCTTAGTCAATGCACCAGAAGCTTCGGTAATGGTTGTGTCATAGCTGTATGGATGTGATCTGTCTAAATTCTAAAGTGCTAAAGTCTGTTTCAGTTTTTCACCGATAATCACATTCTCTATGTCTTATAGGAGGCATGTGCTCAAACTCCCAGCAATGATGAGATGCCACCAGATGCTCAGATAAACCTTCCAGACTCTTCACAGCTTGTTGTCGAAAGAGAGATGTCTTCTGGGTTGGTTTGCCCTCTTTCTGACTTTCTTCTTCAAGATTCTATATCAGAGAATTCCAATTCTGCTCCTGGAGGGCCACTGTCTTGCAGAGTTTAGCTTCAATCCTAATTAAACACACTTCCATGTACAGTAAGTCTGTTGGGGAGGGTTGGAGCTAAACTCTGCAGGACACATTGGCCCCCAGGAGCAAGACTGGAACCTATTCTACATCACACCTTATGTTGTATGTCACATGCTAAGACTTCGACTGCAGCAGTAGCACAATGAGTGTAGGCTGGAGATTCCCAACTCCTCCCTTCCTTTCTCTGTTCTTTTTGCTAAAGATCATTCATCAGTGAAGCCTGGAATAATCCCAAAGCTGCACCTTAGTTCAGATCTGGTTGCAAGCATTTTGCCAAAATACAGTATGCTTCAGAAAGAAACATCAGTGGTATGGTAGTGGTTATGTTGTTAACTTTCTTCATTTTAAGTGGTTGTTATGAAAATACTCATAGATTGGAATGCTTTGGTAAGATCAAGTAACATAACTTTGTCCGTGCCATCTTCGTTTACTTGCTAATTTTCATCACTTTCACTTTAATTCTCGGGCACAGACACATTCGCTAAACTGAACATCCAATCAGAGTTCTCAAATTGCCGTTGACATGTGGAACCACTAAACAAACTAGCCCGACAGATGCAAGCCGACGGCTGACCATCGTGTCCTGGGCTTAACATCCCTGGGTGCAGACTGGGTGTCTGAGTACCTATGGTGTACCCAGAAGGAGTGTGAAAAGACTAATAATGAAGTGTGTCAGATCTAAAATTCTGCTACACTGGCAGTCTGACAAATGTAGTGCATCTAGTGCATTCCAGTGGCCAAAGGCCTGGCCACTCTTTGGAAAACCATAAGCCCAGAAGGCTAGGGTCTTATGGAAGTGCTCTATAGAACCCTGGTTACATACTCCCAGCTTTTTAGGAACATTGAGGTTTCTGTGTCATCTCTGATACTCAATCACAGGCACATCACGAAATAATTATTTCCAGCTGTTAGAAGGTCCATCCTCTAAAGCCTCTCTGAAGATGTTGAGCAGCCCTCATGGTCAGCGTCCATAGAGTAGCTCAGATGGGGAAAACACAACGGAGGCTTGCAGGACCTACCGCACCCTAAATAATAGAGGTTCCAGCCATTTGTACCATTCCTTTAGGAAAATGAGCAATGAACTGCTCCAGGACCACCAGACTTATAGTTCCCTTGATATTGTGTGGCTGCTCCAGTAACCACCGATGAAAGGCATCATTGAGCTGCTAGGCCATTATAAATGGCTAATTTCTTTACCCCACCTTGACTGACTAGAAATGCTGTCTTGGGGTGTGGTTGATCTGCGGCAGGGATCATAAAGGGGTCATCGGCTGCCCATTTTCCACAATTTGATATAATTATTTAGGGTCTTAATGAACTGTCTATAACATATTTTGGTTAGAATTTCTAAATAGTGTAAAACAACACCCTTTATACCCTCAAAAACAGCTCTGTTTACAGCAAGTCATTTTGTTGCATGTTCCTTTAAATGCAAATGTTCTCTGCTGACCCCGCCTCTCACCTCCGAGCTGCTCTCTGAGACAGGTAAACTTGAACTGCATTCATCCTGAAACTTGCGAACTAGCATATTGTTAGGAAAGGCGATTTGCAAAGATTAATAAAAAAAAACCCTTATACTCACTTCTGGAGGTAAAGCAGGATGACGAATGATTCGCACAACTATGTAGATCGGGGCGGATTCCCTTCAAAAACAAATGTAATCCACTACGTCTTCAGCGGCTCCGATGTCGTGAGTAAATGACGACTGCTATGTTCATTATTACATTCAAAAACAAAACACATCAATCACTTAGGAGCAATTCTCCGGTGTCGAAACAATGGCGGACTAATGACAGCTCACTCAGCAGTAATAAAACTAAAGAATGACGCCACTAATAATCAACAATTGTGGGAGGGGTGAATCTAATCAAGGCTTGAGGTAATCTATGCAGGGCAGTGGCCCTCCAGGTCCAGATTTGAGGAACCCTGGTCTAGGTTTTAGGGCAGAGAGAAATTCTACATACTTTAATTGCAACCAAAGGAAAAACTGTACAAGACACAAAGAAATCAGTGTCTCAGCAGATCATTACACTGTTGGGAATTGCTCCTTTCTCCTGTTGGCTTATATTCTCTCTCCGCTTGTTACTAAGAGTGGAGACAGCTATTAGTTATCAGAAAATTGACCCATTTTCTCCACACACATCACCTTTTACAGACTCCTCTCAGCAACAACCCCTAATGTCACTCATTGGCTCCTGTTTCTCTTACATCTGATACAGGGCTTTTGATGGCCATTAACACTGAGAGCTGACCATCTCTAAGGTGAAGTCCAGATTTAGTATCCATTCATAACCAAAATACAGCTTTGGGTTTGGCATGTTCTCATCCTTGTTTCCTTCTTGCTATCTGTATCCAAAAGAGTGGGTGAATTATGTTCTTTATCAGTAAGCGAGGACAAGCTAATATGGAAAGCCAACTCCTTTTCATAAGTCTCCCTTTGGCCAAATCTGGCCTTTCTACATAAGATATTTAATTTACACGCCTACACTTCGCCTTTGCGACTCAATTGTATCAGTGAGAAAAATGCTAGTTGACCAGCTTCGAAACAGCATGTGTCACACTGGATAGCAGATACTATTGCAAATGTATACTCCAGCCAGAAGCATCACTTGTCATCCAGAGCACCCAGAGTGTTCCAGGTAAGAGGAAGTGGATGGTTCATCTGGATGTATATAGGAAACAAAACCCTTAAAGTCAATCATCATGTTTATATTTAGTACTGATGATAGCAGAATGGCTACGGTAAGACCATATTGACAGTCATCATTAGTCAGTATCATAGACCTACAGTTCAGGAGGTGTTCAGAAACATTTTGGGTTGTGATATCATAAAATGGGAATGCTGAGCTCATATTAATTTGGTTATGCATAAATAAACTAACATCTTTTGAAAAAAAAAAAAAAAAACAAGTTCTCATTGCTCAGAAATTTACTGAAGCTGCCAAAAAAAAACAAAGGCTTATGACAGACATCACACTTTTGTCTCTAATGTCAATGAAATTCAGTATTTCTCAACTTTATTTCTGAGCTCTATTTATGATTTCATCCTTAGAAAGAATGAGGCTCAACATACAGAAGAGCACTAAGAGGATCCAGAAATCACAGTGATACAGATGTGTGAGCTCTGTGGGACATTTCACAAACTCTTATAACTGATAGAAAATAAAATCTATTTTTAATAAAATGAGGTGCACCTTTAGTTTGTGATGGACTTGAAAACTGGCTGTCTAAACTACTTTTTTTTTGTAAAATAATAATAAACTGTCACAGTATGAGAAATTGGAGCAGTTAAATCAAAGTTTAACTGTGATGGGCATTTGATGGACTTGGGGATTGATTTCTGTTGTCATTTGTAATGGACAAGATCACCTGTGAAGCTGTGTAGTTGCATTCTACATATGGAGAAGCCAAAAACATTGATTAAAATCATTGCTTTTTTTTTCTTGTAAAGAACTGTATTGAATGTTAATATTGTGATGAGCCTTTCCTAAAGAAAAGAAAACCTTTAATGACCATCTTTTTTCTTTCTTTTTGGAAAACTGGTGTTGACATTCTCTTTTAGATTTTTTACTATGACATGATTATTCAAAAATGTTCATTTTTAAATCATTTTCAAATAACGTGTGTTTTATGATACTGTCAGTGTATGTTTCTGAATGACAAAATGTATTTGTTTGTTTTAAATCTCTGCTCTGGAGCTTTTGTTGTAATATTTGCTTTACAGTGTCGCAAGCTCAGTGCAGATCATAAGCAATACTGTAAACTGTATACATATATGATTTCAGGCTTGATGTTTGCTTAACTGGCGATATTTTTGCCTCTCTGTGAATATATCAGAATGGAAGGTCCATACCAAGAGCTACAACATTCACTGAATCAAGAGGTGTTGTAGGTGAAGCAGTTCAAAGACATACTGTCAGGATAACTTTGTTCATTTTCTTAGAAAAATATAAAAAAAAAAATTGTATTGTAGAGATTTTCTCATTTGATTATAATCAAAAAAAAAAGACAAAGTGCCATTTTTATTATTTCCTGTTCTGTACTAATCAGACACTGTACTAAAGCATTTTAGTTTGCCTTATTGTCAAAAAAAAAAAAAAAAAAGATAAATCAATAAGAAATCCAGAAGACTAACAGCAAATAAATTGAAATAAAGCAAGTAATTTCACATTTATGTCATTGGCTAGATGTACCTATGTTTACAGTATTGATGTCATTAATTTTTATTCATTAAGAAAAAGGTATTATTAGCATCTTATTTAACAACAGATTTAGCCAAATATGCTTTAGGATTCACCATACAGAATAACCTGTGATCATTATGAATGGTCTCCATTAAAGATGTTTCTCTCTTCCAACATAGAGCACTTTTCCTGTTGCAAAGGTTAAATGTTATGGCTACACAATATATTCATGTTCAGTCATACATAAGTAGAGAGGTGACACTTATTCTGCAAATGATTAATAAATTTCATTTTCTGAGAAAAAGGAGTGTAATTATTTCACTTTGTGAGAATTTCTTTACAGAAATGCAAAAATTATTTGATTATTAAAATTTGAATGTCCAGTATTTTTTTCTGTTAGATGCAATTTTGATGTTTTTATATGCAAACTGATTTCTATTTTATCTCTATGTAGACAACATGCATTCATTTAGAAACATCGTGCAATATTATCACATACTGGACCACTGCTAAATCCCACATATTGAGGAGTTTGAGATTGTATTAGATCATAAACTCCTGTAAATAAGTGTTAAATAAATTGACATACTTTTATTTAAAACACCCATGTGTTTTTGAACATGTATTAAAATTACAAAAAAAAAAACATGCTTTTGGGAAGAGATATTAATTGATGCATAGACTATACAAAAAAATGCATGAAGTGCTTGAGAAAAAAACATACATGTATTGAGAAAAGCATTTAAACAATCATAAAAAATAAATAGAAATGTTATCAACAAAGCCATTACTCAAGTCAGTAAATACGATTATTAATGTTCAACTGAAAGTCCAATGGTTAGATTGAATGCAACTCAAAGCAAACATGTTCATTGATTTTTTGTGTTCACTTTCATGTGACTCATTTACGAGACATACAGACTCCAAATAACACATCCTGGAATAACCGGAATGCTCTAGGTTTCCTTGACATCATAATGTACAGCTTTCAACAAGCAAACTCAGCCTGCAGCAAAGCAATACTTTGTCTGTGTATTATAGGGTAAGTTGGAATATTTTACTTTCTGAAAATGAATGTACAATGTGTTTTATTGGTTTCCTTTTTTTTACGTTCTGTTTTGATTGCTTAAATTTGACTGTATTTGGTTAAAGATGTTAGATGTTAATTTAAAGTAATTTAACATAAGGCAGCAACTGAAAAAAATGAAGGGTGGGTGTGAATACCTTCGCAAGGCACTGTATATACATGTATTGTTCCTCAAGGTTTTTATCACTATGCTGTGGCCTTTTTAAAGCCACAAAAAATGTAAAAAGTGCCACACATTTTTAAGGAATATTACACAAACATCCTTTTCAGTCAAAATATTTTACAAAATGGTAGGTTTTTAAAATATGAAGCAATAAATATATTGAAGATATATTGAATATATTGTCTTGAATAGTCAATCAAATACTTTTGTTGTTAAACTCTTCAGAACATGTCTACTGTTGATGTAATGAAAACCAAATAATGTAATATATAATATATTGTTCATATAATGAAAGCAACAATACAATAATAATAAGAAGAATTATCTATGAACAGTGAAGTTAGTTTTCATAGAAGCTTAGATGCATCAGATGCCACCGAGTTTGATTTTTTTGTTTTAATGCAATTAAATTCAGACATTTTCAGGTGTGACGTGCTCTAACTCTTCTAAAGTATCCAAACACCTTCTGTGCAATGTAAACTCTAACCCCTGGTTTCACAGACAGGGCTTAAGACTAGTCCTAGACTAAAATGTAAGTCTGAGCTGTTTCCACTGAAATAAACTTGCACTGACTGATCTTAAAAATATATCAGTGCCTTTTTAGTTTTAAGATGCACATCGGTAATGTTTTTTTCTAAGCATGTTTATAAAAATTACTTAAATGTCCTAATTGATCTATGGTCTAATCCTGGCTTAGTCTAAGCCCTGTCTGTGAAACCGGGCCTAAGTCTCTGAATCTGAATTCTGCAATTTGTTATAAATTACCTTATATACTGCGTTCTCAAACAGCATAAATCTGCTTCCAACAGTGCTGTAGCGCTCTGTCGTTCAGAAGACAGGAGCGCTGAACAACCGCCTAAAGACCCAGTGGACTGTTCACAGTCTGAATGGTCCCCATGGACTCGCTGTGACCCCTGCCTTAAGAAGAGGGTGAGAATGGGCTTTTATTATCTGGTTGTCTGTCTGCTCATTTACACGTTTATTAGGATGTTAATAACATGCGTATTTTCTAATCTACATCATCTGAAAGCTGAATAAATAAGCTTTCCATTGATGTATGATTTGTTGGGATTTGGACTAGATACAACTATTTAAAAATCTGGAATCTGAGGGTGCAAACAAAATATTGAGAAAATCACCTTTAAAATTGTCCAAATGAAGTTCTTAGCAATGCATATTACTGATATAAAATTACAGTAGGGAATTTACTAAATATCTTCATTGAACATGATCTTTGGGCATAAAAGGAAAAACAATAAACAATTTTGACCGATACAATGTATTTTTGGCTATTGCTACAAATATACCTGTGCTACTTAAAACTGCTTTTGTGCTGCAGGGTCACATTTAATCTTTACAGTACAGCACATGCATTCAAGTTGTCTTCATAAACATGTTTTTCTAAATGTGAGAGTTGAGCCTCACACACTTGTTGTGTGTCTCTTCAGTATCGTTATGCCACGCTGGTCCATCCGTCTGAGTTTGGAGGATATCCGTGTCATGATCAGGGCCGAGAGGAGGAACCCTGCACTGCTGCACCGCGATACTCCTGCCAGAGACACACTCCTCCATGCCAGGGCTTTCGCTGCACTGTCACAGGTCTTCCTAACATCACCATTAGTCTCTGAGCATCTCCAACAAAAATAATTACATTTATAAATCACATAGAGTAACTGTGCATTTTTGGTCCAAAAACAAAAACTCAGTCAAAATGACTTCATTCAGTCTTTTTGTGTGCAATCATTTCATGAGAAATTCAGCCAAAGCAGTCAAAGTATTACTGGAACCAAGGCGATGTAAAGACAGGACTGTGTGTGGTGTAACAGGTCGCTGTGTGCTGGAGGCTCTGCGCTGTAATGCTGATGATGACTGCGGGGATGGCTCTGATGAACTAGGCTGTAAAAAGGTGTACAAAGCCTGTAATCAGCCAACCGAGGAGTATTATGGAATCGAGAATCTTGCCAAAGGGTGCGTGTTTTAAAAAAACTCCTGTACTGACATACTAACATACAGAAGCAAGGTCCTCCTGGTAATATCATGTTTGTTGCTTATGTTTTTACCCTTAGTGCTTATAGTAGCTTTGTAAGCAGCACTGGCCATCATAGATTTGGTTTTTAAAAAAGTTTTCAAGTACAATATAAAAGTCTCAGGTTACGAATGTAACCATGGTTCCCTGAGTAGGGAACAAGACACTGCGTCCTCTAGGGGTCGCTATGGGGAACACCTCGTCGTGACCCGTGTCTGAAGCATACATTGAAAAAACACCAACGAGTTGGCCGGCGACAGCCTCTGATGTCACTACCGGCGTGACTATAAACAGGCACCGGGAGAACACGTCATTCATTTCTTCGTAGCTTGCGTCCGAAGTATGTAAGGGAGCTAGAGGACGCAGTGTCTCGTTCCCTACTCAGGGAACCATGGTTACATTCATAACCTGAGACGTTCCCTTTCAAGGTAATTTCGAACTGCGTCCTCTAAGGGTCACTATGGGGAACAGTATACCCACGCCGCCATACTGAGGGGAGTGCAGGCCAGAATCATGGTGACCACTAAGTACCAACTCTACCATTTCCATGGGAGTTGCCCCTGGGACGTTTAGACATCTATCTGTGACAGTACCCCTTACGGCCAAAAGGCCTAAGCTGCATACCCAACTTAATCGTTAGGGCCTCGGCCCAGGGTAGAGCTGAAGGCTTGGAATCAGGAAAGATTCCTTTAAAGGGATACGGCTAATAACCTAGCATTTTTATACTAAGTCTTGCCTGTCACACAGGGGTTACCACTTGCTTTGCATAAGCTTGCTGAAGGGGCTGTCTCAACAAATCCCTAGTAGTAACGCCCTGTTTAGATAGGTATCCGAGGATACATAGGTGGAGTGGCGCCCAAGATGCATGGGGCTTTTACCAACTCAAGAAAGGGCACAAAGCAACCACACAAAGCCCTCACCGTATAGGATTTTAGAAAGAACGCAGAATACTAGTGTGCAAACTTACCACAGTGTGGATTTCAGAAAGTGTGTAAGTGAGACAATGTTCGAGAGTCATCGACTCGATCTATGGAAATAATGCTGATGCACTCTGGGGAAAAAACGGAGAACTCAGTCTCATATGAGAGGAGAACTCCAAATACAGAGTAGCGCACTCATAGGCGACCCTTCATGGAAAAGGGGAGTGCCGCTAAACTACCAAGAGAATCACCCAAATAGCCCCTCATGTTGAGGGAAGCGATGCTTGAAGTGCATAAACAAATACACACTGGCTGAATGAAGCCCAAGCAACCAAGGTCTAATCATCTCAAGAAAGGGAATGAGGCGGAGCGCTTACCCTTACCGTACAGGATTTCAGAAAGTGCGCAGAATCTTGCGTGCACACTCATCACTTATTTAGAAAGTGTGCAAAGTGTTCACCTGCACACTGACCACCATGTGGTTTTCAGAAAGTACACAGAGCTTAGCGTGTGTACCTAAAGGCTCCTAAGCATCACAGAGGCGCTGAACCACACGGGAGAGGCACACTCAAATCTTATAAACCTCTGGTGAGGGGAGCATCACCTGAGGCAGCGTATACAAGAAGACTTCTGTAACTGCCAACTCCACTTCCCGCTGGATGCGACAGCACAACTAAGCGGACAGGAGGCCCCTCAGGGTGACCTAGCTGGACATCCATGGAATTCCCTGCAGTGCTGTGCCAGGCCTGATGATCAAGGAGGCTCCCGCAAAAAACTGTGATCTCAGCCGCCTAATACCGGAACATGAAGCTGGATGGCTGGTGCTGACAAGTGTTTAGTAAAAACTGTAAATGAGCACTGCAAAGGAAACTCACAGAGTTAATTAATAGACACATAACCACCAGCAATTTAATACACATAAGTATATACAGAAAGGGTCACATACTCACCTGCGCTGGGGCCTTGCTCAAGGGGCGCCTCATTTTAGTCCGGACCTTCAGTAAAGTGGTTTCTATGAACATAGAACCAACCAAAAACATTATATGTCCAGCATAGGAGACTTTTATGCGAGATGTTTCCACCTAACCTTGATCAGGTGGAGAGCTGGTGGTTACAGGGGAATTAGGAAGGGGAGAATGAAATCCCTAAAGGGAACGAGTAGATACATAGGTATTGCTTTGATTCAGGCGCGAACACTGCCTCGTCTGGATCATATCCCTTAGGTTCTGCTTAACTCCTTGTGACCCACGATTCCTCTTACCCCTGCCCACAGGTGGGGGAGGAGCGCGAATCGCAACACTAGCCTTCTTTGATCCTCAGATCGACCCCGGCCAGGACCCCTATGTTGTTCGGGCTCAGACCTGGATCTTCGTGGAACGAAGGATCTGAAAGTAGCGGAGTGCGCCTTCGTCTCCCTGAACTTCTCGATCACCGTCTCAATGGAAGGACCGAAAAGTTCAGAAGGCGAAACCTGAGCATCGAGAAGAAAGCCTTTTCTTTCATCCCAATGTCTGCCAGGTTCATCCACAGATGTCTCTCCGCTACCACCATGGCTGCCATAGTCCCGCCCATGGCAGAGGTGGCCTTCTTGGTAGAAAAAGGCCCTCGCCTCTATCCAGGTCTCTTAGCAGATCGGTCTGATATGCTTGAAGCACCACCATAATGTGTAATAAAGCCACAGCCTGACCTGCTGCTGCGTATGCCTTGCCATTTAAGCGAGATGTATTTCTCGAAGGAGCTTAGATGACAAGGAGGGAGATTATGCCGAAACCAATGGATGCAAGAAGAAAACGGCCTTTTTTGATCTCTGTATGGAGATCAGGCGGAAATGGAAGGCTCACCTGAGCTGGAGGGCTATGGTCAGAAAGATAACGCTTATCGAGGTGGCCCCACAGCATTACTTTGTTAACGCACTTTCATGGCAAGTCCAACTTTGCCGTGGCCCGATCCATAACCTCCAACTGCTCTACTTATGCAGGACAGGAGGATTGAGAAGGCTCAGCCTCACCTTTTCACCATCCTCGAATATCTCCTGCTTTTCCTGGGTAAAAACCCAGCAGAGCATTAACCTCAGTATCAGAAAGTGTTAAAGATATAACATCATCCTCCTGAGGCTCTCTCTCGTCCACCGCCGACGATTGCGAAAGGGAAAGTCCCTCTAAACCATTCGGGCAGATCCACCAGAAATTCTCACAAGCTCGTTCTCCTCTGTGCCTCAGCAGCAGCGGGTCCTGAACCACGGGAAGATGGCCACCTTTTTTTCTTTTTTTCCTTGGAAAGAGAGACGAATGAGAGCGGAGCTTTTTCATTGAAAAAACGCTCACAATGCAAACGAATGACGCAAAGATCATGTGTGTCATCGAGTGTCAAATAACGCAGATATGGATGCACACATTGTCTAAACGCTTGCTATTAGTCGCCATGATAGACAGAAAAAGATCGCTCTTACCAGTTCTTTCAGATGCTTCAAACAGAACAGTCAGTGAAGATGAAGAAGAGAATGACTTGTTCTCCTGGCGCTTATTTATAGTAACGCCGGAAGTGACGTCAGAGGTTGTTGCCGGCCACTTGTTGGTGTTTTTCCAATGTATGCTTCAGACACGGGTCACGATGAGGTGTTCCCCATAGCGCCCCATAGAGGACGCAGTTCTAAATTCCCTTGAAAGGGAATCATGTTTTATCACTTGTCATGCTTTAGAGAATGATACTTATTTTGATATGTTGACTAAAGCATTGATTATAATTGTTTGATATTGCATCTGAAATGAACATTTTAAATAGACAAAATTTCAGTTTTACAAATGTGTAACGACAATTATATTTACATAGCATTCAAGTTTTTTGTATAAATTACTTTAAAGTACACTTTAGTTTAACATCAGTGCTTATCAATACATTCAGCATTTGAATCAAATCAAACACAAAAGAAGTAATATAAGTTCCTATCAACAGTTTACTGACATCTGATTTAGATTTTCACAAAATAATATGTGACTTAGTAGTAGATATCCAAATTAAATAGATGTCATCATGCACAGCAGGTTTTGAGAATGCATGATATTTTCTGCAGCATAATAAAACAATTGTCCTAGCATTTGCTCTTTATGCTACTTCATGCTTTTCCAAAACTGTCATTTTTCAATGCCATGCTTATCACTTCTCATGTTGCAGTCCATGGTAACATAAGGATATTTTTGTTGTTCCTGTACTTGAGCCAAATGCAAAACTGATTATGTGCTACGGATCAGGTATTTGGAGATAATCTGTTCTTCTTTGTCAGATTCAACATTTTGAGCGGTAAACTGGAAGCAGTGGTGCTCGATAACCGATACTACGCTGGCGGCTGCTTGCCTCATTTCATCCAAGATGTTCGCTACAGGAAGCCTTATAATATACAACAGTACACAATAGAGGTATGTTGCATGCTTAAAAAGCTGCGGTGGAAGCACTGCGTTTCTGTGTTTCGAAGCGCATATTAAACTGGCCAAGTCAAGTGACTTCAGCAAATTAGGCTTTATTGCTTTGAACTGGTTTTTCATTTTGATGGTTCTCCACTAGAGGCGTCGATCTGAGGTTAGTTTTATAATGTAGGTTCAGTTTGACAAACACGTGTGTGTAATGAAAAATGTGACCTGTGAACCGTGAACTGTGATTTAAAATGTAACAATGTAGGTTAGGTAATCTTATGGTTTTATTGAATTACCAAAACATCTTTGAGTAACTTGCATTTTTGCACCTGAAATGATCTTTTATACTCTATCTTAAATCTTTCTCTGATGCTAGTGTTACCAATGACAGTAGTAACAACTAAAGGCTGATTCAGGACTTAGTTAATCTGGAATAATTAACTTTGTTGTTCCCAGACAAAAGGCTCTTATGATTTCACACTGGAGGCATATGAATCTTACAGTGAATACTCCAAGAGTGAAACAAAGGCAACTTTGTCCAAGACCAGCGTCTCATTTGGAATTGCTATTCCTAATGCTTTTGAGTTCAGTTTTAAATATAATGACCACAAGTACAAGAAGTCAGTGATGAAGATGCGCAACTTTTCGGGGACGGTGAGTAGGTTTTCTGTGACTGTAAGTGAAAAATTATTTATTATTTATTAACATAATGCATTAATTTATTGAGATTTAAAGACTAGATATTAGAAAATTTTCTGGCTTTGTGCAGAGATGTTAGGTGGCTTCTTAACTCTCAGGTATCATTCAGTAATTTTTTTACTGAAAATGTTTTTATTTATTTTTTTTTTTTAAATCTCATTAGAATTAACAATTGAAAAACAATTTACAGGAATCAAACAATTGAAATTTTTTTTTTTCAGGAATCAAAAAGGTTAAATTGTCCTGAAACAAAAAAGGTTAAATGGCACCAAAACAAAATCTCGCTGATCTTTTGAGATATAACCCTCAAATTTGCAACTCAACTTATTTATAGCTTTGATTTTCAGAAAGTTTTAGAGTAAAACGTTTAGGGAAAACACACACACACACAGTGTTAAATTCCTGACCAGAATGTGAAGCCAATCATGATTTTATTCTGTGTTGCCCTCAGAAAAAGAAATTTCTCCGAGCTCACTCTGAACTTGAGGTAGCGCGCTATTCTTTAAAAACATCAGACCTGATGTTACACCCTGAATTCATGTCCCGCTTGCAAGCCCTGCCACTGGAATACACATACGGAGAATATCGGCAGCTCTACAGTGACTATGGAACACATTTCATCAGAGAGGCGACTCTCGGTGGAGATTTTGAATATACTATTGTCCTCAATGATGAGACATTAGAGAAATCTGGTAGGTAAAAGCATGAGACAACCATGTTATTCCAAAGACGGAGCCTATACTGAATGTATTGTCTTTCATTATAGACTACAAGCTTGAAGATATCAAGAAATGTGTACAAGTTGGGCTTAAAGTTGGAGCCCTAATTCAGGGGGTGTATTTGGGGGCAGGATTTTCAATTGGTGGCTGTAAAGGTCTACTGGACGAGCTTGGAGGTAAGCAAAAGCCACAATTCAGAGGCTCAAACTGAAGAACTTATAAGGTGAAGTGTGCAATTGTTTGATGTTTAAATACTTTCTCCAACCCATGTGCAGACCTTCAAATGTGCAGAGACTTCACCAGAGTGTTTAGAAAACCTGTTTGGAAACAACCATTAATTCTATTACCTGCTTGTGCATCTTCTTAAATGTCACTAATGTTTATTTAAGCTCAGCATATGTGTTCTCGCAGACTTCATACATCAAGGTGTTCCATTACACTTTTGCAGACTGAGTGATAATGAAAGATATTATTATTGTAATATCACGCGCTTTGAACTGTAATGTTTTCTAATATGCGAATCAGAGATGAGATAATCTGACAGTGTTGCATTCAGCCCTTCACCAATGGCGTCTCTCATCATGATGCTGGTTAGCCTCTGTATTTAGAGGAGACGTGGCTTTCGAGAGTGATTTGCAGGGACGGTACGATCTTACACTTTCAAAACTAGCTTACCTTTAAAAATACTGTTTTGTCCGGCTATTCAGATTCCAGTAAAACGGGGGAAATGGTGGAAGATGTGTTTATTGTGGTCAGAGGTGGTGACAGTGAAACAGTCTCCCGTCTAGCGGCAAAACAGCTGCCAACTCCAGACATCATGCAGCTGTGGGGCGATGCTGTGTTCTACAATCCAGATTTTATTAGCAAAAAGGTAAAGATTTTCACCCAGTATGTATTTTCGTACTTTTTGTTTGTTTTTTCAATTTATTTTTATCACTCCATTTCAAACCTTTGTTGGGCTTAAAAAACTGCCACCACACATAGGCCTAGAGTCACCTAAGGACAAGATTTGCTAACAGCTTGCGCCAGCACAAAGTGTCTTTTGGTGTTAAAATAGTACTATCAGGATTTACTAAAGACGCGCAGTGAAAATTTTGCACTGAAAAGACGGGACAGAGTTATTTTTGCACCTGATATTATTGAATATGAATTTGTAGGAGATTCACTTTCAGACACAAAATTTATGGGAGGGGAGTATTCATTTGAACTACAAAACGCAATTTACTAACTTTTGCGATCATCAAATTACTAGTATTTGTGCCATTGTTTAATGCCCTAAAAGCATGTCTTTAAGTATTTTGTGCTTGAAATGGTTTCACCACAGAACAGAGCACAAGGTAGAAGGGAGAGGATTTTTTCCACATGTATTAATTTATCTGAAATACCAGAAGAACACACTATCCGAACATAAGTACGTGTTTGTCAGTTTACATGTAACAAGCTTTGCCTGTGTTGTAAGTAGATCACCCATACCTAATGAGCATCAGCTCTGCTTATTTGCTACTACCCTAATTTGCACTGTGCTTGGTATATTGTGTTGGTCGATATGTAAATGAGATGTTGCGTCTGCGTTCTTTAATTTGTGCATTTTCAGTAAATCACCTACAGAAATTTCTACGCTCATCGGTCCCAAGTCTGTGGGAAACACTGTGAATAGGTTTTTAAATAAGACTTAAAGGTGGTAATTGGGAGACCATTCCAAAGGTTTGAACATACCACACACACAAATTTTATTTTATTTTTTTAAATCTCCTTTCAATTTACAGTTACTACACAGAATTTAATGAATGCAAAATTACCCATAGACTCTTTCTTCAAGCTTTTTAGACAGGGAACCTTGCTGTCCCGACATGGGGGAACATACAACTAAAACTTCAGTCTTACTCTCATTTAATTGGAGAAAGTTAGTAGAGAGCCAGAGCTTACTGTTGGTATAGCATTCATGTGTTTTTGAGGAAAATAAAAGAAGACCATTGGCATAGTAATGGTAAGAAATACTATACTTCCAAAATATAGTGCTCAGAGGATGCATATACAAAGAAAACAGCAGCAGCCCCAAAACCGACCCCTGTGGAATGCCACATCATAAAGTAACCAATGTGGAAGAAAAGTTTCGTAACTACACAGCAACTTTCCTGTCCTTTAAATATGACTCAAACCACTGAAGGGATGTGCCCTGGACACGAACCCAAAATTTCTGGCAGTTAAGAAGAATCTGATGGTCACTTGTATCAAATGCAGTGCTTAGATCTAATAAAACTAAAAAAACATGTGATCCTAAGTCAAAAAGTAATAATATGTGACCCTGGACAACAAAATCTTACGTGTGAATTAGGTGATATTGAGATTTATACAAGCTGAATAAATAAGCTTTCCATTGATGTATTGTTTATTATGATAGGACAATATTTGCCTGAGATACATTATTTGAAAATCTGGAATCTGAGGGTGAAAAAAAATCCATATAGAGAAAATCACCTTTAAAGTTGTCCAAATTAATTATAAGACATGCATATTATTAATCAAAAAATTAGGTTTTGATATATTTATGGTAGGAAATTTACAAAATATCTTAATGGAACCTGATCTTTACTTAATATCCTAATAATTTCTTGGCATGAAAAAAAATATAAAATATTATTTTGACCCATACAATCTTTTGTTGGCTATTGCTACAAATATACCCCAGTGACTTAAGACTGCTTTTGTGCTCCAGGGTCACACATATCGTTTGTAACCTCAAGCTCTGCAGATCTGTTATATAGAAGGTCCTAAAGACCGACTGGAACATATCTAAAATACCAAAAGCTTTCAAATATTGTGAGTAAACCACTCTCTCTAAAATCTTGGAGATAAAAGGCAGTTTATAAATAGAAGTTGTCATATACTGTGTGATCCAAATGGGTTTTGTCAACAAGGAGTGAAGAATGTTTTAAACTGGTTGGTACTACTCCACTCATCAAGGAGCTATTGATTATAGCTGTAAGACTAGAGTTCACTGTGGAAAAGACATCTTTAAAAAGACTAGGAAGGAGAAAGTCTTCATTTTAGAGACAAACTCAAATAAATTAAACAACTTGAAATGTTATGTTTCAGACAGAGATGGCGATTGATAGGTTCATAGTACACTTTAAATCTGTGTTTGTGGATATAAATGATTTTTATATTTTTCTGGCTGCAGTTGCACCCCGACACACTCTGTAAATGCTCAAATTATCCAGTATTTCAATATGGATTTCTTTAACATTATTTCTAAATCATGTCAGTTCTTTTCTTTTGCCATGTGGGAAGTCGTGGCCTAATGGTTAGAGAGTCGGACTCCCAATCGAAAGGTTGTGAGTTCGAGTCCCAGGCTGGCAGGAATTGTGGGTGGGGGGAGTGCATGTACAGTTCTCTCTCCACCTTCAATACCATGACTTAGGTGCCCTTGAGCAAGGCATTGAACCCCCAACTGCTCCCCGGGCGCTGCAGCATAAATGGCTGCCCACTGCTCTGGGTGTGTGTTCACAGTGTGTGTGTGTGTGTGTGTGTTCACTGCTCTGTGTGTGTGCATTTCGGATGGGTTAAATGCAGAGCACAAATTCTGAGTATGGGTCACCATACTTGGCTGAATGTCACTTCACTTTCATGTTTGTCCTTCCTATGATTCAGTGAGAATGTAATAACATTTTGGGGCCAATGATTTACGTCCAACTCTACTTGCAAATTTTAACACCAACCTTAATTTGTAAAATCCTGTAATGGTACAATTAAGCTGTTTTGTTTTTACAGATAGAACCCCTCCATGAGTTGGTGCCGTCCCGTGACCCAAATGCTAACATCCTGAAGAAAAACCTGAAAAGAGCTCTGTCAGAGTACCTGAAAGAAACCAGCTCCTGTCGCTGCTCGCCCTGTCACAATAACGGCATAGCAGTGCTCAAAGGTGAGAATAATCAGAAAACACTTTCTAAAAATTGATAGCATGGAGAACAGTTTTTTCCAAGTGTTGGAAGTTCCTTTAATCCTCATGAATTTTTCTTTTCTTTTTTATTATTAGGCACAAGGTGTGTTTGTATTTGCCCAGCTGGTTTCAGAGGAGTGAGCTGTGAGATAACCAAACGAAAAGGTTTGTCTGTGTGGCCTATATATGATGCTGCACTTGGTGTGGACGTCCACTGAGTTAGAGTGTTTTTCCTATATATGATATTTTATGACTTAGGAGGAATCAGCTCTTTAGAAATGCAGAAAGCATGCTTGTATTAGTATGACGATCTTCTCTTTTATTTAATCATTTGATAAAATAATGCTGTCTTGGTCAATGGAAATTATAAAAAAAGAAAATAGGTAGATTTTCACTCTACAGTCCCTTTAACACAAAATCTTGTGTTAATATTGTCATGCATTTTTTATTTTTATATTATCCTTACATTTATAGCATCGGCAGTAGATGGCAGTTGGAGCTGCTGGTCTTCATGGTCCTCCTGCTCACGAAAAACCCAGAAACGCACCCGTCAGTGTAACAATCCAACGCCTCAGACGGGTGGAGTAACATGCCCTGGGCCAGAAGAGGAATCAGCTGATTGCTTCTAAAATATCTGCCATTTGTCTGTTTCACAATTAACAGTAATACTGTTAAAACAATTTATAGCATTGTTTTGAAATGGATAATACATAATGACAAATATGGTGGGCATATGCACGTAAACAATTTTCTTTAACCAGAGTTGTAATAAATGGAAAAATAGATAAAAAAATGTTGAATGCATAGAAAATGCTTCCATTATATCATTTGAAAATATGTCCAGGCAAAATTATGCCTTAAAACCAAAAGAGATTATATAAAAATATATTTTAAATTATTATTATTATTCATTACTTTAATGCTTCCAGATGTTTTGCTTTGGGGGGAAATTTGGATTAAGTGATAGAGAGAACCATCCATTCCTAGTAAAAGTTGTAATACCTTCCTACTGAGAATGGGAAACCAATTTCTATTTGAATACTTTAAATCAGTCATAAGCCCTGTGTCTCACCTGGTTGCCATTTGATGCCAGCATTAACTAAAGTTGCCCATAGCAATATTGCTCAAAAAGTTGCTCCGTGTATCATCAGCCTTACAGCGACAATAAAGGCAAAATATGCACTTGTCCTCAACAACCAACAGAAGACATGCCAGTGAAAACACCGGTTTTGGCCTCATCATTGACTGAAGCTATGTGCTTATCTAATATATGAAACACCTGCAATTCAGCAAATAGCTGCTAAATGCACTCACATTCATTTAAAGCATCCTTGGTGTCAAGTTAAGGAATGTAAGGGTGAAACGCACAAGTCAACTTCAATATCCCATAGATGCCGATACTTAAGTACAAATCTGGTTCCAAAAAAGTTGGGACACTGTACAAATTGTGAATAAAAACAGAATGCAATGATGTGGAAGTTTCAAATTTCAATATGTTATTCAGAATAAAACATAGATGACATATCAAATGTTTAAACTGAGAAGATATATAATTTTAAAGGGAAAATAAGTTGATAAAATTTCATGGCATCAACAAATCTCAAAAAAGTTGGGACAAGGCCATGTTTACCACTGTGTGTCATCTCCTCTTCTTTTTATAACAGTCTGCAAACGTCTGGGGACTGAGGAGACAAGTTGTTCAAGTTTAGGAATAGGAATGTTGTCCCATTCTTGTCTAATACAGGCTTCTAGTTGCTCAGCTGTCTTAGGTCTTCTTTGTCACATCTTCCTCTTGATGCGCCAAATGTTTTCTATGTGTGAAAGATCTGGACTTCAGGCTGGCCATTTCATGACCCGGATCCTTCTTCTACGCAGCCATGATGTTGTAATTGATGCAGTATGTGGTCAGGTATTGTCATGTTGGAAAATGCAAGGTCTTCCTTGAAAGAGACGATGTCTGGATGGGAGCATGTGTTGTTCTAGAACTTGGATTTACCTTTCAGCATTGATGGTGTCTTTCCAGATGTGTAAGCTGCCCATGCCACACGCACTTATGTGATTGGGGCTCCCAAGTGACAACCACAATGTCAGTGTTGATGCAATATTTCCATTCTCTCCTTCAGGGAACGAGGGTTACATAACGTAATCAAGACATTGTTATTCTTTGAAAATGTTTTTCTTGCTCTAATATCTCAATCACATTCATTAGAAATCTCATTGCAATCAATCAGAAGAAAATTTTAAGTAAACGTTTCCTTAAAATGTAATTTTTTTTTATTTTTCAGGTTATATCTATGTGCTTTTCTGCCTTCATGTTGATATGAAAGTATAGAGAGAGGAACGAGGTGAACATGACCGGAAAAGGACCACAAGCCGGGACTTGAAATCAGATATTTCAAGAACAACAAAAAAAAAAAACACATTTAAACTAAATTGAACAACATTACCTGGTAACGGTAATAACAAACCAGCAGACAGAAAGTAGACAGAAGTGGCATTAAGCTAGTATAAAATGACAGGACACTGTCAAAATGAGTATATTTAGATTTTAGCAACGTTTCTTCTGATTACTGCTTCCTTGACAAGGCAGGCCACCATCTTTTGGAGGGGGGTTACTGCATTCCCGTTTTCGTGTCTTTGTTCCAGACACACATGGCGACCAGGAGCTCCAGCAGCTCCAATCTCCATGTGTAGGGCCTGTCAGAGGGAAAAACTAACTTAACATACATGATCTGATCTTCAGGACTGAGCTTGATAGCGTATTTGAGGCTTAAGTATATCTTATCATTCATCATGTTCAGGAATTAAAATCCAGACTCAAACAAAAGTTAAATCAGAAACTGCATATAATTTGGTTGCAAAACATAACATATTGCACATTGTATTGGTGAAGAGATGAGTCTCCAAGCCTATTTGAACACTAGGACCAAATACAGGAAATGCATCACGTAATTAGTAAAAGCAAAGTGGTCAAGTACAAAGAACGTAAGTGTGAGTTATTGCACAGACCCACTATAACTCCTACTATGTCATACAGACATTTGCATTTCATTTAGCAGAGACTTTCATTCAAAGCCATTTGCAATGCATTCAAGATTTGTTTAAAACTGCACCTGTCACTAAAAAACTGTTATAATAATTATTTCTGATACTTGATTATGATTAGTTGAGCTGCATTTGAAGCTGTAAAATACTTAACAAGCGCTGGTTGCACAGGGTTAGTATTAACTAAGGAACTTGTGTGATTTAGACATTACCTCCCACACAAATCTGAATTTCGTGTCGTGCACGGGATAAGCAAAGCATGTGGTTTTATTCAAAATACTGACTTAATGTCCTGAGAAAAAGAAAGAAATATAGTTCCATGCCCTGTATCATTTACATTTCACCAGATTAAACTCTAATAGCTCAAGCTTTATGCTTTGTATAATACTATCAAAACACTCCAACGCAGCCTCCATTCTTCGAAGAATATGGATAAAAAGGCACACAGGAAACAAAAAAACCTAGAAAAAAAATTATATACAACCCCACCAAATCACAGAGATGCCAATTCGTGCGGGACTGATATAATCGCGGGACCTCTGTGATAGGTGAAATATGGTAGGTCATTTGCAGATAAACTTTTTCTTTACAAATTACGGACATGGCCAATTAGCAAAGGGGTTAAGATCACAGAAAAAAAGGTCATACTGCACAAAAACACAAACTTGTGATCACATTCCTTTGGTAAAGCACATTACCTTTTCTTTCCGTCTCCTCACAGGCATCACCTCTGTAACCATTTTTGCATATACAACTGCAGTCTGTCCTGGAGAGCACAGGAATGCCATTATTCATGCAGGGGACGCAGTGACACGGGTTGAAGTTCTGCATGTACTCTTCCCATGCCATCTTCAAATGGGGCAACTTTGTGCGAAGCTGCTCCGCTGCTGTGCTTAAACGCACCAGCTCACATATCGGTGACACCTATGACAGAACCACAATGGCCATTAAAACCCTTGAAGGCGAAACAAATAACGAATAGAATATAGTTGATAAAAAACTTATCAAAAAAAGATACTTTTATATGTCAGCTCTAGTGTATCTACTCAGCCGTTGGCCTCTCCATCTCATTGAAATTATTGCCTCCTTTTGCCTGCAGGATGTGATACATCCCCAGTTTTTTTAACTGGTAGTCGATTCTGTTGGCCCTGGTCTGCTATCCCTCTTAAACAAATGTGGAAACCATTTCCCCTCTACTCAAGAAGTCTTCTTTAGACACATCTGAATTAAAATAATTTTCGTCCAATCTCTGTGGGTTTTTTTGTCTCCAAGATTTAGGAAAAAGTTGTTTTTTTCCCTCTACTTGCTTCCTTTAGGTTCGATTTTAAGAAAGTGTGTAGAATTGTTCAATATTTATGCAGACGACAGTCAGAATTACCTACCGATAAAAAATAAATGACCCTCTGCTTTACACAATCTACTCTCCTGCCTCAACGAGGTCAAACTTTGGCTATACAATAACTTTTTAACCCTGACTGAGATTTTGGTCCATCTGGCTAATCTGAATTTAATAATTCCACCATAGGCAATCTGTCTGTTTTTAATGCAATTTCTAGTAACCTTCGATGAACATGTATCCTCCGTCATTGCCTCAAGTTTTTTCCAGCTTCATTCGCTTTCTAAAATAAGACATTTTCTTTCTGAAAGGTTTGGTTAGACAGTTATCCATGCTTTGATAACTTCGCGTTTGGATTATTGCAATTCTCTGTTTTATGGTATCTCAAAGTCTCAGGTAGCTTAAGAATATAAGACTTCATCCGAGTGCTGTATATTAAGTTAGTCAGGCAAATGCACCTCAAACTCAATGAGGGCAGGGTTGTATTTGAGACTCTTTCCCCAGTCCTGGTAACTTTTGGCATCTTTGACAGCCAAACTTCCAGTGCTGGAGCCGGTGTGTCCACCCTTTACAAAGCCCAACACATCCTCAATAGCACTGCTGGACTGATCGTCAACTGTAGAATATGAAAATAAAATAAAGGTTTCATTTAATAAGTTTAATGTAAAACTACAAGAACTGAAAATGCATGGTGCCTCAAGTTGCTTACTCGTCATCTTTTTTCCATCTTTATGACATGATTTTCCTTTTACTGAAATCGTTGTACTCTGTTCGATTGCTGTCAGTCCCAAAGATGAACCAAGGCATCCTCCGATTTGTGACCCAGTCATTTCTAACAGTGAAAAGAACGTGGTAAAGAAGTTAGTTTTTCTCACTTAAACAGAGTTAGAAAAATACAGTTCAGTCATTTATTTTTGATACACTGTCTGTTTTGTTTCGCTTGTAAATATAATTTTCATACCATTTCTTTGCATGGCATTCTTGTTCACAACAGCAACATAATCCAGGACTCCACCCATGGTACCCTCTGTGACATAGTGTGTGCCATACTCATTGAAAAACTGGGAATATGCACCAAAATCATACTGATCAGGCAGATCACCCAGAGCCCAGAGCATGTCCTCGTCCAGAGTCAAGTCTCTGCTTCTCATCTTAAACTGAGCGGTTTGCACTGTTGACAACAGCCTGACAAAGCCCACCTCCTAAACACGCAAAAATAGAAATAATTAAAATGCTGCAGTTTCCAAGGCATTATCCAGGCTTTATGACTTATCTTGTTTTTCCAGTGAGGTCAGAAAAACAAAATGAGTTGAAGTCATGCAGTCGGTTGAGACAAACTCAGCTCAAACTGAGAGCAATTTACAAGTTTACAGTTGTAAGGATAACCAACCAATCATACAAATGAAAGAAAATGCATGCGTATTAGTATTTTGGAGGTTATAAAGTGACAGCAGTCTATACCATACCCGCTTCTGTCTGTGTCAGTGTTAAACAACAAAAGACAGTGAGGAAAAACACTCACTGCCCTTGACTGAATAACTTTTGTAACTTTAATTGATCTATATTTATTTTATACTGTGAAATTGTGTTTTTTATACAGTTTCTGTGCCAGAATACTACTAGATCAGGCAATATTTGCCCCCTGGAACTGATTTCTAGTGGCATTTTTACATTTGTGAGCGCAGTTTTTATAATCACCATACTATGTTGTGTTTAATGTCAAGAGATTACATTTCCTCAATCAACATTTTGACTGATCTCTGTGTGAATGTCCACAAAACTGGATGACTTTCTGAGGCTATTAACCATAGGCTATTTTAGAAATAAACAATTAAAAGATGAAAAAAGGAGAAATTAGGGAGAATCAATAAATTAAATTATGAATAAGTTGTGTAATTAAATAACATGTAATCATGTAATCAATAAAAGAAAATTAACTGTAGTCCGATTATGAGTATTTTAAAATGCAATTTAATCTAATTACAAGTACTTTATCTTTGGAGCCTGATTACATGTGATCAGTTACTATCCAGCTCTGCTGGTATATGGTGACAACAAAGGGAGTTAAGTAGAAATATTAGCCAAAATGTATTACTTTACCTTATTATTGTATTGTGATATGTTGCGTAGAAACTTGAATTCAGCACTAATATCATGACCAATTTCCACAAAAGCGACTCTCCTCGTCATTCCTGCGTTAAAGGATATTTCTGTCTGCCTTGCCTTGAGAAAGCTAACAGCATCCTCAAAATATTCTGATGCTGCCTCTGTAGTTGCTTGTGCCTGGCAGGGACAATAACATCGTCAGTGAGTTCTTCCTAAACCAGTCCTTACAGAGTCCTTCTGAACATTAAATGATTCCACCTGCACAGTTATGGCAATTCATTTTGGTCAAATGGAAAGCACAAAACAAAGGCCGCCTTTTCAGATGTAAGGTGTCCTTTGATCATGATGTGGCTTTTTTTTTTTAAATAAATGGGTTTATTTAAAACACTTGTTGGGTCCCTATACAGCCTCAAAGTTTAAATGCAGGAAAACTGAACACTGAACAGTTTCATGTTTACAGTCTCAGCCAACGTATTGGCTTTAAAGTATAAAATATGGCAATAAAACATGAAACATCCAGTATGTTGTCTCTCCTTAAATTACACTATCCCTAAACCACTATGCACCAACATAGTAGTGTTTATTAATTCTGAAAGGTTGCATTTCACTTAATAAAGCTAAGTTTGAGATAAAATATGCACCCTGTTTTTCAACCATACTCTTCTAATCTTTTCTGAATCCACATGCCATAACCGTCATGCTTTGTATTGCATTTATAATCCATAATATAGATATGCCCTATGAAGTTATGTATATACATAACACAAAGTGACTAAGAACCGTTCTCTCTCTCTATATACAGTATGAATGGGAAAGAAACAACAAGTCAGTTATTTTGTGTGACTAAATTAACAGAGGCATGAGATAATACCATTATTTGATATGAGAGGAAGTTGTGAGGTTTCCGGTAATATTTTTCAGCATCATCATAACTGAGGTGTTCACAGAAAGGATCGTAGGTGAGTTTCCGCCACTCCCCATTATAGATGTATTCACAAACGCCTCCAAAGTATGTTGGGTCCAGAACATGATTCACAAAATCACCAGATAACGCATTATATCTGAGGAAATAAAAACCAACTTTTTTTTACAATTTGGATACATGTACATCATGCAGTACTGTAGTGTGGATTTAAGTCATTTTTCTGGATGTGTAACCAATGCATTTGGTCTTGTACAGTATGTCAGTGATATTCAGCAGGAAGCACCCAAACAATCAGTCTGCTATACGTCTTACCCTCGAGTGGCTCTTTCAGCTCCTGGTATAGTCAGCATATCGGTACATTTGGTTTCTCTTCTGTTTATCACTTCACAGTCAGTCTCATCTTTGTGATTTACACAGTCTATTTCATCATTGCATCTGAGCTGCTGTCCAACACAGCGTCCTGCGAGAACACAAACAGTATGCAATACATTCAAAAGACATACAGACAAACATGTAGAAAGAAATGCAGGCAGAAATATCAACCTTTGGGCCCACAAGCAAACATGTCCCCACAGTGGTCTTCTTGTAGTTGACACTCGCCCTCTTCTGGACACTGTCTTTCATCCCACTGACTGTGCACACACTTCTGCCCCCCAAACTGAGATGCTCGCTCCAAGTACTGGAAGCGAATCTGTGAGACATCAGTCACGTCAGAAAGATTATCATCAGATTATAAGTGTGCGTCAATAGTTGCAACAAATATACTGGACAGTAAAACAATGATATTAAAATGTTTGCATGTTGCATTTTTGCATTTTATGTATGTAAATGTTTTTTTTTTAATGCATACATCAGAAGCATATATGCAGTATATATATATATATATATATGTGTGTGTGTGTGTGTATACCAATATATACCAACATGTAATAAATAAACAAATATTTACAATTTTCCTCTGATGCAATGACAGATAAATAACATACTTTTTTTTTGTGGTAAAAAAAGGTTTTAAAGTAAAAATAATTTAGTTTAATAATTCATGAAGGGTTAAAAATGTAAGCTGCTAACACATTTTTTTTTCAAGGTTTTCTTTCAATAATTAACAAACACATCATTACAATAGACAAAATAGAGACTTTCTTTTCCATATCTGTTATATATGACTGTTATATATGACTATATCCAGGTTTTAAAGTGTTTTTACCGTCCTATCTCTGCATGAATCACAAGGTGACCACTGCGTCCAGCTCTTGAGTTTACAGTCAATAGGAGCAGGAGTATGGACTCCTCTGGTGTGTCTCGAAGAGTTAGCCCTGGAGAGATAAAATATGGTTACATGGTATAACACCAAAAGCTCCTAAAATTAATTATTACCTGTTGCTTGATGATTGTAGGAAGTCATCAGTGAATCTGGCAGAAATATGGTGACTGAAACATGATAAAACAAATCCAAACGTACAAATAGAAAACACAAATCTCCACATTGCTGATCTTCTGGGTCCAGTCTACAAAATGTTTGTCAGCATTATTAATGATTGACATGGTTTTTTGGGGGGAAAACTGACTTTTGCCCAGAATGCTCCACCTCCGAGCAAATACATGACTTACAAGAAACCTTATCAGCTTTATCATGAACAAATACAGCAGGTTGAGGACTTGCATTGAATCTAAATAAATGATTAAAGCAATTATCACCAGTTTACAACTGCCTGTTTCACTTTGCACACACTGCATACTGTAAAAAAGAAGAAGAAGAAAAAATTATTAGAAAATTGATACAATCATAAAACACAACAGGATTCAATGTGCAATTAGAAATACGTTTAAAATACCTTTGAAAAACCTTTGAGAATTCGTTCATATCGGTTCATTGGGCCGTATTACTTACCTTAAATGAAATATGTCATGTTTAATTGAGATGTTTAACTATAAATACACAATAGATCTAAATAAAAATCCTACTCTGTGGAAGTCTTCTTGGCTCATGAATATTAATTAGATCGCGTGTGCGTCGCACGGTAGTCCTGATTGGACAACATAAAGAATAAAGATTTAAAAACAACGAGTTTTTAGTGGGCGCCGAGTGGGCGCCAGTAGCGGGCAAATAAATAATCCAAGCGATATTTTATATAATCATTCGAGTTATTTTATTTGTCCGGTACTGGGCGCCCGCTTTTTAACGTCTCTATTGTATCCAATCAGACAGGAGTACCGACAGACGCACACGCAACGTAATTAATATTCATTAGCCATGCCATCGGCAGAGCAGGATTGGAAGTTAATACAATCGATAAGAACAATGTTCCGCTGTCTGAACGCGTAGTGCTAGCAATTTTTTTTTTTTTTTTGAAGATATTATGTAATATTTGTGTAACCCACGCTTGGACAAGGAGAATTTAAACGAACATGGAGGAGGTAAACAAACTGTTTGGTATTAACAACAAATTGCTACGCATAAAGACGCCGAACATGTGCTGTTTTGCCATGTAGAGTTTCTACGCTACGTGTATTCTGCTTATATGTTCTTGTTTTATGTCGCTGTACTTTAATTGCATGCTTTTGTACAATAATCATGCATTTAAACGCCTGCCTATTTGAATATTACACTAAATTGAATTGGTATCTGTTAATTAACTGATTAAATATTATGTTGGCTGTAGGAAGCCTGCAACAATTTCAAATCCTTAAGGGCGAAGTTTCAAGAAGAGATCCAGGCGAGGCACAGACCTATGGTTCCTGATAAACCCAAACGCCTCCCAACATCTGTCACGAGTCGCTCTGGTCTGATAACCATGAGCCTTTCTTCAGCTGTGGAGACCAAGGCCGCAGGTCCACGCCGGGTCATTGTGAGAGAAGACCAGAAAACACCCTCAGGGAGACGCCCTGTGTCTTTCCCAGACAATACATCTGAAGTCTGTAGGTCTGGAGATGGCCAGAACAGGCAGTCACTCAAAGTTCGCCATTTGCCCCTCGTGTTGCCACTTCCAAGCGAGCCAAAGCATGATTCTTCTGCACCTCCTTCAAAGGGCATCACCTCTCCTTTTAAATGCATCATGAAACCAATTCCTACACCTTTCAGCTCGGCCAGAGGTTCACTGTGCACTAAAGAAATAGGTAAAAATGGTCTGGGGGGTTTGAAAAACAGTGGCACTTTTAATGTTCAGGTGGAAGAGTCCAGGAGTTCGGGAGCTGGGGACGTCCAAGAGACCAGGGCGTCAAATCCTGGATCGCTAGATCGCTCCGCTTCACCAAACGATTCGCTGACAGATTCATCTTCGGGAAGCGTTACTCATTTCTTTGACCAGCATGTCCTGAGCACACTAGAGAAAGCCAAGAGGAAGCTCTGTCAGAGGAACCTGTTGGTGTGCGGCAGACCAAAGGGCTTCTACTCCAGTAAAGCACCAGTGCAGCACACAGAGAGTCCTCCATCGTCTACTGAATCTGAGAGTGGTCACCCAGAGCTTTCTCCATTGAAGGCTAATGCAACGTCACACAGTAAGTTGCAAAACTGTGGAATCTTTTACGTGGATGCATATGAATGTTTGCAGTTTGAGTTTGTGAGAGACAAGATGTAAAGTTACTTTAATGTAAGACCTGAGGAATAGATTTTTTTACACCTGTTCTTGTACTTTAGGTACCGTCTCTGTAATGGTGCATGGTGCAGTCACGCAGCCTCAGAAAGCATGCAAACCTCTCCCTGACCCTGCATCCTTAGGCCCTACACCCTCAAAGCCTCCTAGACCCCCACATGTGGATCTGAGCAAATATAAGACTGGACTTCATGTCTGTGAACCAAGCGAAGCACTTAATACTGGTTTGTAGAAGTTCTCTTCATTTTTTGAGTTATTGCTCCTTGATTTTTGCTTAGAAGCAAAAACTATTTCCAACAATAACAGTGATACCATTATCAATAAATGAGCTACAATATCCACATTATCTTCCAGAAATCATTCATGCTGAAATAATGAAAATTCAGCTTTGCCTTCACAGGATCAATTACATTTTACTTTTACTTTTAAACATTTACCAGACGCTTTTATCCAAAGCGACTTACAAATGAAGACAATAGTAGCAATCAAAACCAACAAAGGAGCAATGATACGCAAGTGCTCCGTTAGCTGAAAGTAACGTAACACAGCAAGCTGTTTGTTTGTTTGTTTGTTAACGCTATAATAGATAAAAAGAAAACGCATAGAAGAGAATCTTTTTCTAATGGAAAACAAGCAGTTAGAAATTTCAAGTCTTGAATTGTCATGTTTCTTTTTATGTTTTTATTTTAAAAAAAAAAGTAAACAAATAGATAAAATAGAATACGAATAGAGTGCTAGAGATAGAGCGTCAAATAAAGATGGAAGAGATGTGTTTTAAGCCGGTTCTTGAAGATGGATCGAGTTGAAGTCATTCCAGCAGGAGGGAACAGTTAAAGTAAAAGTCTGTGAAAGTGATTTTGTGCTTCTCTGGGATGAACAAAGCGCTGTTCACTTGCAGAACGCAAGCTTCTAGAGGCACATACGTCTGAAGAAAATAGTGTAGGTTATAATCAGATTGCTGCATTAATGTACTGAAGAATGTGCAGTCTTACATCTCTGTTAAATGGCATGTTACAAGCATTTAAAACATGGCTTTGTTAAATTTTTTCCAGAATCTGTACCTGAGCCTGAGCTTCAGGCCACTGTTAATGCATCACTTGAGGACGCAAGCGTTCCTCCCCCTGAATTTCCAGATTTTGACATTTCTGCACCGGAAGCCAAAGATAGTAATGGCATGAATCTATTGGCCCTGGACTTCGAGGCCACTGAATTTCCAGAGCTTGATTCGTTGCCTCCACCTCCTCCTCCACTGCAAGATGAAGACGACGGCCTGTGTTCACAGGCTGTGTTGGTCCAGCGGTGTCCGAGTCCTCTTCGTCCGAAGAGCATGCGTTTAGAAGACGCTCTCTGTCAGTCCTCAGAGGAAGTGAGAGATGTGTCCAATACAGAACCAGTGACCTCTGACCTGAGACCCAATGGATCACACACTACCTTCAGCCTGAGCAGAGAACACCAGCTGCCATCACATCCAGCGTAAAAACATATGTTTAATGTGTCTTATGTAGGATATTCCTGAAATGATTATTAATTGTGTGACTCCAGGGTGGTATTCTCTCAACATAGTTCTTTCTCTTTCATTACACTGCAGTCAAGACAAATCAGACTTGTTTTTTTCCCTCAGGTCTTCTAAACAAGAGTGTTTCCATGAATCCTTTGATAATGTTTATGAGGATGTGCAAACAGTCCCCAGGTTTCCATTTGCTCAGAGCTCTTATAAGTGTAAAGGAGCTCCTAAGAGTGAGTATTATGCCAACAAAACAGTCTCATTCACAGAAAACTAAGAGAAAATGTGATTGCACATGTTTTCCATTTCAGATCCGTATGCAGATACCAGCCTTGTGGTGAGTGGTTGTCTTATATTTGGCAATCGTTAAATTATTAAATTGCATGTATAGTTTAGTTGACATTATTTGATGATTTAGAGGTTGATGTTATGTTTTATGTATAATGTAAGATGCATGATCATGATGCCATGTTAGTTTTCTCGTTCTCTCTTGATTTGTTTGACAGAAGGAAGAAACATGGAGGAATATATGGCATGTCACTCAGTGGTTTGTCAGCATTTATTTCACTCTACTGTTGTTTGTGAAATGCAGTCCACAGCTTAAGAAAATAATAAAATGTTTTATTAACTGTATTTTGAAGGTCTAATGCAGCTGAAGATCAAAATGACCAGCATGATAGGTATTATGTTTTCTTTCGTTGTTGATATGTGACCCTGGAGCACAAAAGTAGCACAGATATATCTGTAGCAATAGCCAAAAATACACTGTATGGGTCAAAATTATACATTTCTCTCTTATGCCAAAAATCATTAGAATATTAAGTAAAGATCATGTACCGTGAATATATTTTGTACATTTCCTACCGTAAAAATATCAAAACTTAATTTCTGATTAGTAATATGCATTGCTGAGAACTTAAGATAAGATGATCTTGTTATTTGCCAATATTGATTCAGATCAAAGGAAGTTAAGAGTCGTTCCTCATAGAAGCTGACTTGCAAGAAATGTGTGATTGTTTCAGAAAGAAGCAGCTGAGTCCTGAACATCATGAGGATAAAGAGCAGAAGAAGAAAGAGAAGCAGCGTCTGGAGAAGGAGAAGAAAGAACAGAAAGAGAAGGATAAAAAGAGAAATGAAATGCACAAGAAATTTAAAGTGAATTCAGATGCATACATTAAAATCACACCTAATAAACTCAGTGGATGTCGGCACATTAGATGCAACTGTATTTCAAACTAACTGGCGTTTATTTTAAAGAAGACTGCACAAGTACACACATGTTTAAGTGAATGCAGTTCCTGATGTGTTTCTCAATAGATCACTGGACTGGAAGAGCCCATGTATCACGCCAGAGTGCTGGCAGACAGCAAACTGAGAAAGTACAACCTGGCCGTCAAAAGTGGGGATCTCATCAGCATCATCCGAACCGTCAACTGCCCCAAGGGCAAATGGCTCGCCAGAGACACCGACAACAGATGTGAGACAATCCTGACAATCTCTGATCTCTTAGCCATGCAGAATATATGTGTGTCCCTGGAGCACAAAAGCAGTTTTGAGTCTCTGGGGTATATTTGTAGAAATAGCCAAAAATACATTGTATGAGTCAAAATTATATATTTTTCTCTTAAACTGGTTTTGTGGTCCAGGGTCACACACATGTTCGTTCTTTCCTGCACCACTCTTTGGGATGAATAAACCCAAAAACAGACATCAGCAAACTGATTTATTGCTATTCTCCATCCCATTGGGACTCAAATGATACATTTTATTCCTATTCTTATTTTTGATTTTAATATTTGTATCCCCCAGGATACGTCGCCCTTGTATAAATTCATGAAAAACTAAAAAAATTGTTTATCATTGCTTGTTACAACATGATTGTAATTTCTGAACACTTTTTAATACAGACCTAAGGTTAGTCTCTATTTAAAGACAACGCATAGATAGCAGATCAATGCTGAAATAAGAAAGCAAGTAAAAAACAAGTTATAGAAGTTTAGGTTTACAGGGAAAAAAAACTATATATATATATATATATATATATATATATATGTATGTTGTACTCCAATCAAAGCCGTATATCTAACTAAGTTATGTTCCAAATTTGAAGTCGATATTATAAAAACTTTGTTTTTTGTGAGATTTTGTTTGGGCTCTACACCAGAAATAAGCCAAACTCTATTTGATGCAGTTTTCGGTCACTCAAAAATCATTACATTTCTGTCACAATATCACTTCTATTACAAAACAGTCACTAAACATAGAACCTGGACTGTCAGATCTTTCTATTATATCATGTTTTGTATCTTGATTTATACCCTTACAAGGACGACGTATCTCCTTAGATTTCCTGAAACGTTTAGAGGCAGATGTAAGCATTTAATTCATTACATTTCAATGTAAACCTAATATGCTAATGCGGAACAAAAGCTTTTACGGGTAAGTCCCCTGTAACATGTGTAAATATGTGAACTAAATCAACTTTTATCGGAGGGTGAGTAGATTTCCCACTACATGCAGTTTTAAATGCTTCCTGTGAGCTAAACAAAGGCTGCAGAAATGAATAAATATTCACAACAAACACCCTTTCACTGCTTCTCTCAAATGTTTGTACCCCACAGAATACGTCGGTCCCTTTGTCCAAAAATTTCACCCGAGAAAATCTCATGCATGAGTTTATTTAAACCACTCTTGTCGCTGATACAGCTTCACTTGATTGATTCTGTGTTGGTGTTTATAGATGGCTATATATCTGTGATGAACGTGGAGTTGAACATTAAGGAGATGCTTGAGCTTGGAAAAAAGGTATCACAGGCCACTGGACGAGGCCAAACTGATGGAGATAACCTTAGTATCAGCAGCAGGTAAAGACCAAACCAGCAACACACAGCATGTACAAACCCGGAACAACATGCATTACATGCATTGGTTTAATTGTACACTTTATTGTATTCTCCTTGTTGATTGAAGACCATATGTGCTGCTGCACTCATCTGCAGAGGCTTAGTTTGCATAAAAATGAATAAATAATAATAAATATAGTGGCAAGCAGCAATAGCAGGATTTTTAGGAAGACTGTAGTTGAAATATAGTTTTAATACTGCACTTCATGGATGGCCAGCATCCAAAAGAAATTCAATGTCCTCAGAAAGTTGCTTCCCAAAACAGAAGTGATAAAATAGAAAGCTTCTAGGTTAAAAATCAAGTAAGATCTAGTAATGACTCAAATCAGGCCCTGCACTGCTGCAGTCCATAACAGTTTTACCCAATGTGGCTCCTGTGTCATATAACAGAATATGTGAAGCACATCATCACACGATAACTGTGGATCTGAATCTGAGACGCTGTGATCTTTGCAGGTCCTCTCATCAGAATCCTGTGCTCACCAGTAGCTGTGAGTTTTCTCTTTTCTCCTTTTCTTGTTTTCTTTATACAGTCGAGCTCGAAAATATTGGCACCCTTGCACTTCATTAAATATCTGATCTCTGTGCTTTTTTTTATTTCACTTATTTAAATCTGAAAATAGGACTGGACTCTCATTATATAACCATCCAGTGATCTTCCTGCATCTTTTGCAGAACTGCAAAAAAATAAATATTGAGAAAATCATCTTTAAAGTTGTTCAAATTAAGTTCTTAGCAATGCATATTACTAATCAAAAATTAAGTATATTTACAGTAGGAAATTTACAAAATTTACAAAATATGTTCATGAACGTCAATCAATCATTTTGACCTATGTTTTAGTTTTTTGGGCTATTTCTACAAATATTCCCCAGAGACTTAAGATTGCTTCTGTGCTCCAGGGACACAAATATGTTTTAATAGGCTTTAATCTTACTGCCTGGCCACTTCATAACAGAGCCTTGTTTGGTCTTAAACCGTTCCTGAGTGCTTTTTGAATCGCGTTTAGTCCCTGCTTTCTGAAACTGGTAAGAATTTGCCTCCCAAATGCTTCCTTTCACACGTCTAAAGCATCCAGTGGCAGCAAAGCAGCCCTAAAACTTTTATTAATGATAGACAGTCTGGGCCAGTTTATAGTTTTCTCAACCGTGCAGAGAAGACGTAAATATGTGGATATCAAAAGATGTGGTGGTGTCACTTTCTGGATGAAATTGTGGATGATTTTTGTGTGTTCGTCCAGTCACTGATGACAGCGAGGAGTGGATGTATGAAGATGACACGCTCTCGCTGTCTGCTGAAAATGCGTAGGCCTCCACTTCGTCTCATAAAATGGATTTGAGCCGTTTATCTGAATCGTGCACTGATTGTATTCTTCTCTTTCTAGGAGTCAGATCAAAGCTTCCTCTATGCCTGAGCTGTGTAAGTATGCGTTTCACTCTCTCAGTGTGGTTGAATGTGTTTTGTGCTGTTGTTGTTGTTCATCATGTCTCCTCTCTCTGCTCAGTTGATGATAACTCTTCTGCTCCTCATCCTTTCGGTGACTGGAGTATTGAAGACGTCCAGACACAGTGAGTGCTTTGACGCTGCAGATAAACTGTTCATGTCCAGCAGTGCACACCAATATTTGAAGACCGTTCAAAGAATTATTAAATAAGACCCAAGATGATTTTATGTACTGTTCCTCACTTCTTTCAGGAGCACTGGTGATGTGTTTAAAGTAAATTTTTTTAATTGTAATTTTTTTGTCCATTCGTGATGATTAATGTGTTTACATGGATAACTTGTCGTCCTGACCCCAATTAAAGCTTTTTTCCTTGCATAACACCTAACAGATGAAGGGAGATTAATTCTGAAGTTATTTTTACATTTTTATTTGTAGAGTATCTCTACAATTTTTTAGGTATTTCTTCTAGGAGTGCTATTACTTTTATATTCTTTAGTTATTTTTATATTATATTTCCAACTTCATATGTGACAAGCACAAACACACAACGCAGTCTTAAGTCTCTGGGGTATACAGTATTTGTAGCAATAGCCAAAAATACATTGTATGGGTCAAAATCATCCATTTTTCTGTTATGCCAAAAATCATTAGTATACTAAGTAAAGATCACGTTCATGGATATTTTGTTTCCTACTGTAAATATATCAAAACTTCATTTTTGATTAGTAACATGCATTGCTAATAACTTCATTTGAACAACTTTAAAGATTGTTTTGCTCCCTCAGATTCCAGATTTTCTAATAGTTGTATCTCAGACAAACATTGTCCTCCAAACAAACCACACATCAATGGAGAGATGATTTATTCATGATGCATACATCTTATGACTGGTTTTGTGGTCCAGAGTCACATATAGAAATAATGCAATGTTTTCTTAAAACCACATTTTCTCGTGTCTATTCACTGTTTTACTTGTCTGCTACATTTGAATAGTCATCAAAATTAAAATACAATTAACAGTTATGTATTTATAGCTTGTATAGTACTATTCATAATGTCCCAGTGTCTTATTCTTATTTATTAATCATTCAGTAATCAGGTTTTTAATCATGTAGAGAAACAGAGGCAGATTGTGTGATCACGTCACTTTCTTCAACTGATATCTCGTCTGTATTTCTCCACAGAGAGGCAGAAACCTTCCAGTTCGCAGACATCGATCTCCTGCCTCCTCCAGCTCTCTACGCTGACTCTCTGTGAGCTGCGTCTGAGGTGTGTGTGTGTGGATCATTACTCCATTCATTTCAGCCAGTGAAAGAAACCCTAACCAGCAAATACTGTACATACCCTGATTGTTTTATTTTTCCCTCCACAGTGACTTTGACGGCGTTCCTCTATCAATACCAAGGAAAAAAGACAACTTAGTGTAGCATTTTGATAAATAATATCTTCAATGTTGAAGTGTGAGCAAGCAGTGGTAGACTGACGGTGAATGACAAAACAAAGACAGCTTCGGGGTTTTAATGAAATGGGGATGTGGCACTTATTCATATGAAGTTGGTGGTCTGATAATGTGTTTGTTTAGTAATGAAACTTGTGAAATAAAATACAAAATAAATGGACGTGTGTACAGCAGTGAGTTTTACCTTTTTTCTCCTTTAGCTGTTTTCAACCTCTGATGAAACAGTACATTATGAGATCTATGCACATCACTGACTGTTTCATCATGTCTTTCTCAAAACTATGCGGCCACGTAAAGGTAAAATATTATTAGGTAACCCAGGATATGAATATCTAAATTTAAATAATTAATCTGTACAATTAAATGTGAAAATGATAAACGAATAACTACATAAACAATGTATGCATGAATACTCGTGTTATGAAAATCAAGGTGACGACATGTGGCATGATTGTGTGAAAATAAAATACAAATCGTTCATTTGTGAATCATTTTTTACAGAACATATCTTTGTCATATTTCCTTTTCTATACATGTTATTTTATTTTTAAGAGCGTTTAAAAAAAAAACCTCGCTAAGCCACGCCCCTTTGGTGTCGTTCACAGGAAGTTGGTCCGCTCCGCGTTACTTCCGCCCGAGAGCCGGAGCAGTAGCATGAATAAATGAATGTAGTGCAGCTGCAAATGAAACTGTATTTTGTCGTTTACTGTCTCTAGGTGAGTAGACCGACACGTTGATATACTTCAGTTTATCCGCCTGTTATCACAGGTTCTGTGGTTGTTCTAAAGGTCTTCTAATGAATGTTGTTCGTCGCAGGTGATGCGGAGCTAGTGTCTCACTCTTTCTCAGGTAAACATCTCAATAATGACACCAATCTGCTCTGTTCACTCTAACTAATGTCTTTTCATTTTACTGATTTGACTTTGCGGGCGATTTTGTGTCGACATTTCCTTTTTATGAGTAGATTTCATTCAATTTGACAGTCGCTCAAAATATTATATCATAATTTTCAATTACGTTATTGTGAGCGACCGTTTGCTATCAACGATTTTATTATTATTATTATTATTATATAATGTGTTAACACATTATTTTGATGGTCCCATTTGAGCATTCTGGTGACAATAAGTAACTTTGCACCTACATATCAACTAACTCTCATTAGAGTATTAGTAGCTTCTCTGATTAATATCTGCTAATGTTTTTGTTATGGTCTCTTAACAGACGATCTTCTGACTTAAAGTAACTTTGCAAGCACATATACCAACCGTAACCCACACCTAATGCTCTAATGAGAGTGTAATGTTATTTACAGTCAAACAAATGTATTAAAAAAGGATCCATCACAATAAAGTGAAACCATTATTGTTACTCTAATACAGGCATGAGGCCATACGTTATGTGCCTGTCCAGAAATGGACTTTATACGTACAAACACATTTGGCTGTGAGGTTGTTAAGGCTTCAACTCTGATGTTTGACCAGTGAAAGTCATTATAAGTGTTTGATTGATCAGGTGTGTTGGAGAAGAGCAGTAGGTGGTCATCATGGGTCTGTTGTCTGACCCCAACCGCAGGAAAGCCCTGACTGGCCTCCTGACCCGCCTCAACACACCCATATGGTAGGTGTCTGACCTCTGACCTTTTGAAATCATCACCGCATGCACCTTCTTCACTGTGGCATCACTTCCTTGTGTGTTCTCCATGTCTCTGGTGCAGTGTTGTGTGCTTCCTGGCGGCTGTGGTGTGGTTCATGGGCCTGGCGTTCGAGCCCTTCACGCTGCGCTCGTACATGTCCGAGAACGCCATGGGCTCCACCATGGTAGAGGAGCGCTTCTCCTCCGGGGAGCGAGCGCTGGCCCTCACCAAGGAGTTCAGCGCTCACAAGAGGAAGGCTGGGTGAGCATCACACGGGAGTCACTGCTGTGTGATTGAAGCAGGTTCAGTCAGTAATGATGCTGGTCGTGTCTGCAGGGGGATGCCGGTGGACTGGTTAGTTAAAGCCATGCGATCCAGAGGACTGGAGGTGTTCACCCAGAGCTTCTCCCGCAAGCTGCCCTTCCCCGACGAGAACAAAGAAAGATATGTGAGTGTCTGTGTTATTCTCTCACCAAACTGAATGCTTTTGCATATGCGTAAAATCATTTTATATGTGTAGGCATATAGACAAGATGCAAGACGGAAGTCACTTGCATGCTTTAACTCAAACATTTCTGTGGCACGACTTGCTTGTGCTTTTCAAACCTGTACCAGCGGTCCGCATCTAAATGCACATGCACAAAATGTTTACATGTATATATTTATATGACTTAAATTACAGATAAATATATTTAATATATAAACATAACATTTTTCTTAAATATACCCGTGTGTGTGTGTAAACTAAAGCTTATTTTGGATCCAATTAATCTTTTGACTGAATCGTTTGAATATACAGTATATAAAAGGTCACTTTTGCTTCAGATTTCTGTTATTATAATAATTGTGCAACAAAAGTACAGACCGTGCAAATGATTTTCCCAAAATACACAGACAATTGGAGAGTGCAAATTGAGTGCAGTTGATAATCAGCGTGTTCTGTTCAGATGGTTCGAGGCACGAATGTGTACGGGATCCTGCGAGCTCCTCGCGCTCCTCGGACAGAGGCTCTGGTCATCACTGCCCCCTGCAGTCCTGGAGACAGCAACAACCAGGCGGTCGCTCTTCTGCTGGCTCTCGCACAGTATTTCAGGAGTGAGACCCTTTATGAGCACGCTCTGTTATCATACTCAACCTTGATTTCTATCAGTCTTGCATGACAAAGTTACAAAACCAATCTTTACTTTAGTTTTTATTCCCTTGATATTACCTTAATAATATTAATAAAAAAAACATAACATAAGTAAAATGTTTCTATGGTACCTTTAAAAGTTGCATGAGTTTGAAGATGGAAGATGTGCCCGTTATTTGGCTTGTTGACTACTTTAACCATTAAAGATAATTTGAAGGTTCTTCTGTAAATTAGCGAGTAATGTCACACATGTAATGACTAGAAAATTGACGTTTGTGTAATGCATAAAAAAAGTAAAAATGTTTTTAAATGTCAGAACAGCAGTTTAAAGCCTTATGAAGTGTTTTTTTTACATTTTTATTTGCCATTTGATCGGCACCAATTTGCACATTAATTTGCATAATCAGTCTAAAATGTTACATGTTTTTTTGTGAAAATTTGACATTTTGTTGAATAATGTTTTTAATAACTTTTCCATAACTGTTAATTATCCTGGGAATTCAATGTTTATAATTTGAATTAGGTATTGAACTATTGACCAAAACCTGTTCCTCTACTAAATCTGGTAAAATATCCATGAACAGATGGCTACATAGAGCCTTCTGTCTTTATGTTTGTAACTGCTTAGAGCCAAGAAGTGGCCAGGCCCTGCCAAATATAATGTTTCTCTTGCATAGATATAAAAATCTTATTGCATTTAAGAATGATATCCATTGGCGTAAAAGTAGCCACTCTCACTACTGAAATTATGGATGGATTTGAAGATGCTAAATTACAGTTTTCATATTTGAACTTGACTTGATAATGCTTAATTTGGGTAAACGGCATAAGACTGGTGCACAAAACAAATACTGTAGATCTAGATGGAAGCCACTAGATTTTGATTGCATTGATGCAAGGATTCCAGTTGTGTTTGCTTTAGTTTAGTTTTGTCCCCTTCTTCTTTAAAGACCAGATTTATTGGGCCAAGGACATCATATTCTTGGTGAACGAGCACGATCTGATCGGCACGCAGGCCTGGCTGGAAGGCTACCACCACACCAACATCACAGGTGTGTACAGGTCAAGCATGCTAACATGACCTAAGAACCCGATTCTGTAATTGAACGTATTTGAATTGAACACATTCCCGGTTCTGTCCGTGTTTATGTTCCCGGTTCTCACTCTTGCTCAGGAATGGAGTACTCGCCGCTGCAGGGTCGCGCGGGGTCAATTCAAGCCGCCCTCTCATTGGAGCTCAGCAGTGATGTCATCACCAGCCTGGACCTGGTTTTAGAAGGACTCAACGGTCAGCTGCCCAACCTGGACCTGGCCAACCTCTTCTATGCCTTCTGTCAGAAGTTAGGAGTCCTGTGCACCATTCAGGGAAAGGTGGGCTTCTCACGCACAATGAAACAAACTCGCATTACTTTGTCTTTATTAATCACTAATTACATTTTAATAGTGGTTTTAGCTTACTACAAACACAAGCTCAAGCGTCTAAACTACTTCGAATCTAATCAGTAGTTTCTTTTTTAAAATAACACATTATATACCCATTTTCTATTGTTATTATAACAACACACCATCCACTAATTCCAAACTGAGTTGAACACTAAACATATTTTGAGGAATGTTGTGACCAAACAGTTGACGGTAGCCATTAGCCATCCATTTTTGTTCATACCATGGAAGCCAATGGCTACCGTCAACTGTTTGGTCACCGACATTCTTCAGAGTATCTTCTTTTGTGTTCAGCAGAAGAATGTAACTCGCACAGTTTTGGAAAAACCTTCCTCACAAGCTGGCTTTGATGTAAAAATCAGAATTATGGAAATGTATAAAAATTTAATAGGGATGCACCAAATATCCGGTGGCTGATAATACTAGCCAGAAATATATATTTAATAACACATCCTCTGATAATAATAGCGTTGTGGGATTATACATCATTTTGGATAATTCTGTATATCTGATTCTGTTGCATGGAACTGAATAAAAAAAAAATTATTTAATAATAAGGTAACACTGTACAATAAAGTCACATTAGTTAATGTTCGTCAATGTGTTAACTAGTTAGTTCAAGTTAGTAATTCCGAGTGCATTAACTGTTGATCTTTATAATGCATTAGTAAATGATGAAATTAACATTAATTTAGATTAATAAATGCTAAAGAAGTATTGTTTTTTCTAAGCTCATGTTAAATAAAGTAGTTAACTAATGAACCTTATTGTAAAGTGTTACCAATATCAATATAAATTCAGTCCAATATTATTGTTTCTTTCAGTAAAAGTGTGGTTATTTTTAATTAGCCTGTGTTTTTTATATTGAGTATCATTAAAATTGAGTTAAATAAAAAAAGTCTTGCAAAATTACTTTATATTGTTTAATAAAATAGTCAATAAATCATTGCAAGGCATTTTCGGTTTTGGTTTTTGGCCAAGTGCATCCAGAATTTTTGGTTTTCCCCAGAATTTTCATGTTGGTGCATGCCTAAGATTTATGGCAATAAATTTACACAATGGGTTTTGTTTATGAACCAATTAGCCTATAAAATGCAAACACTGAAAACTGCCAAACTGATGCCAAACCAGTTCAAGTTTGGTCCACAAATGAGACGCGCTCAATCAGAAAACCGCCCAATCTGGCAACGCTGTTTCCACTGAACCTGGCTAGCGTTGCTGCTGATTGTGTGTTAGCTCCAGAGGAATGACTGGGACACGGCTGAGGGCTACACTCACGCGGCGCAGACCATGATGCTGATGGTGCTGAAACAAGCTTGTGGACGGTCCTGGGGAGACCACGGCCTCTTCCTCCGCTATCACATCGAAGCCGCTTCCATTCGGGGCATCAACAGTTTCAGACACTACAAAACGGACATCACCACCATTGGCAGGTTTGTTTTTGCATCGCACAGGAAATTAGCTGTGATGCATGAAAATATACTAAGAGCCATGACAAATGCTAACCAGCCAAACACTTTCTGATATTGTTTGATCATGCATTCTTCTGAATTCAGCTCTTCTTCTGTTTCACAGATTGCTGGAGGGAATGGTCCGTAAGCTCAACAATCTCCTGGAGCGTCTTCATCAGTCGTATTTCTTCTACCTCTTGCCCTCTCTCTCTCGGTTTGTCTCCATTGGCTACTATATGCCAGCGTTCGGCCTCCTGGCTGTCATCTTACTGCTTCGAGTATCCTTCTCAAGACTGTGTCACTTCAGATTTTTAATACAAGGGGAAGTAAAAACTTTGGAGGCAGATTTTCCACTAAATAAACTCGAGAAAGACAAGAAACTAATTTAATTTATACAAATAAATAGAAACTAGGACATGGAGTATAGATGAACGAATCATTGAAATTATATATACAAATAAAAAACAAAACAGTGTGGATTTAATCTATAAGAAACCATTTAGAATAATCTGTACTGAGCTAAACTCTAGTCATTTTAATAGGAGTCCAGACTGTGAGAGCACATTTCCCCACACAGACAGACTTCAGTGTGCTTCTTATATCGCTACTAATGCTGAAGGACTTGTTTTATAAGATGGACCCAGAAAAACTTTTACAATTTCTTTCAAAAGTCTAATGTGGCAATAAACTTAAATCAAGGCAAGTCATATATCACTACTCTATTGACAGTAAAATGTGACCACAGCTTAAACTGGTCCATGTGTTTGCATGTTTATAAACCACTGGGTAATGCAGTATTTCCGAACATTACTCTGTTTTTCCCAGAACACAATGTGTTTGTTATAATCCTGAGTGTGAGTGCAGGCGCTGGATCTCTGGGTTCATCTGGGAGCACCAGCTCTCACAGCAGTGGATGGAGTCACTGAAGCAGAGCAGGTGAGTCTCATCACATTCAAACCTAAGTGTTTTTACATGTACAGAATGGAATATTTGATGTTTTTTGATAAATATCTTAAACCGGAGAGTGGGATAAGTTGTTGCATGCTTTCAGGATCTCTGTTGTCAAGTAAAATGTACATAATTTGTACATATTACATACTGTATGCCGCCCTTCTGAAATGTTGCCAAGAGCTAAAACATTAAATGAATTCCCGCTTGTGTAATTAAAGGTTATGGCATTAATTTGAGGTCTAGCTCCATTCAGCTTAAAAATGCACACTTATCAGAAACCTGTACATAAAATTATGTTTTAGTCAAATGTGGTAACATTAACAAGTATTTTCAGTCAAAAAATATGACCAAAACACAACATAAGGGTTAATTATGATTATTTTTTATCAAAGCAAAATAATAAATATGCTGTATTGGATTCAGTGATGTAAGCCCAGTTGTCGTTGTTTCTCTGTTTCTCTGCAGCCGTCCAGTCCGGGTGTGTTGACCGTGTTGACCCCGCTGGTCATCAGTCACCTGACAGGTGTGGCGCTGTATCTGCTTCCTGTTCATCTGCAGGAAATGGCTGTGGAGCACTTCCCTGTGTCTGAAACAGAAGCTGTGGTGCTCACTGCTATAGCCATCTACACCGCAGGCCTGGCCCTGCCACACAACACACAGCGGTACACACACACGCATTCTGCTGCAGATAATATTGTGTAATATGTTTACTCTCCAGCATGGATCATGTGTTTGTTTGTGTCTGTGGCAGGCTGCTGTCTGGAGAGGGCACGGAGCAGGGCTGGAAAGTGTTGAAGCTCACAGCTTTGCTCTATCTAGCAGTGCTGTTGGGCTGCACAGCCCTCATTAACTTCTCTCTGGGGTTCATCTTGGCCATCACGCTGGTGCCGATCACCGCCAGCATCACGCCGCACATTCCCAAGTATGCACATCTCATCAAATAATCACTTATTTTTGTCAAGCATGCTCTACAGATACTCTGACCCAATTTTTGTGAGCATTAGACAATTTGTTGCATCACAATATAAGCAAAATTGAGACATCAATAATGAGCATCAGATTTAATAACATTCTTCTGATGCAGACCCAGTGTTTTCAAGTATAGACAATGAAAACATAAATAAAAGATAATCACAATATTTTCTACTGTAGTTTGCACAAACTATATTGATAATGCATGGTCACATTATTTTATCCAACCCGTTAAATGAGCACCAAAGATTCATTTTTAGATTGTGGATAACTATATTTTAATGATGTGACTTTTACATGCATTGACACGTTTAAAGATTCATTATATATATATATATATATATATATATATATATATATATATATATATATATATATATATATATATATATATATATATATATATATATATGAAAGAGAGATCTTTTTTTTTTTTAATTACTCTGATGATTTTTTTTTTTTTTTTTATAGAAGTGATCTGGTGACAGAAATTGATTGCTTTGTGACAGGAGAATGCATCAAAACAAATTCAGTTTGGGTGACACGGCTGTTTTTGGTGTAGCCCCTGAGCAAAATCTCATAGGAATCTAAATTTTTGTGATATCAACTTCAAATTTGGAACATACCTTGGATAGACATATGGCTTTGATTTCGTAGTGTTATATATTGTGAAAGCAGGACACTTGGCAGTAAAATCTAAACTCAAATTTCATCCTGTGAAAGCCATTTCATATTTTCTTTTAAAATAAATAAAAAGAAAAGTCGAAAGAATAGAGAACGCTAGTGTTAGGGCCATCATTTTCATAAAAAAGACAACAAGTAGTCAGAATAGAAATGGAATAGAGAGTACAAGTGTTAGAGGGTCAGATAAAGATGGATAGCCATTTCTTGAAGATGGAGTATTTGGAATGATACTATACTCGTCAAGGTTAGTCAGGGTTCCATATTTTGTAAATGTTTTTTAATAAAAGTTTATATTGTGTCAAAAACTGATATGTGACAAAAGAATGCATCAAATGTTTTGGTACAGTGCCTAAACAAAATCTAAATTTTTGTGATAACTTCAGATTTTGAACATAGCTTGCATAGACACATGGCTTTGATTTAATAGCAGTTTTAGATTACGAAATATTTAATACAATTTATTTGATATAAAATACAATAAAAAAGTTGAGTACAGTAAATTCTTTACAATACATTTAAACTTCTATAACTATAAAAAAAAATGCTTTAACTTCAGCAAGAGACCAACATAAGGTCTGTTTTTTCAGAGCATTCATTTATTAAAAAACGGGGTTGACGGTTAACAAGGATCAATCATTTGTAAGAAGTTATTACTATAGGACGAAGTGTTATCGATTCTGAGTACCGTGACTGTGTCACACACATTGTGATTTGAGTGCGGTCAGTGATATCACTGTGTGAAACTGTGGTCTCTAATCTCATCTTTCGCTGTGTGTGGTGTCTGTTAGAGCTCTGAGCGCTCTGGTCATGGTGCTGCTCAGCCCTGCCTTCACCATCCTCTACTGCGTCTTCATCTACCAGGAGCTCATCGAAGCACCCGTCAGCATCGGAGAGGGATGGATGCTCTTCCTCTCGGTCATCTCGCAGGGCATTCTTGATCACGCTCTCTACGGGTCGCTCGTATATCCACTCTTAGCCCTTTTCATTTATCCTTGCTGGCTGATGTTCTGGAACATTCTGTTCTGGAATTAACCTCAAGGAGCTTCAAATGCAGCTGTTTTTAAAACGAACCCCACTTTGTGCCAATCATGAAGAGTTCTTGTCCATCTGTGGGTATTATCTGCTGTTAGGGATTGGCAGAAGGAAGATCTCGGAGGATATCAGGCCGGATAAAGAGGATTTAATGGTGTGGAATCAATGATAAGAGTACTTTGGTCCAAGTATTGAGTGTTTCAGTTTTGGGGAAGGGATTTGCATGAAGACGTGTATATGAGAAAGCAAAAATGTTCCAATTCATTAGAAAATAAATGTAATATTGCTATCAAATGTGTGGACATAATGGTTCCTTTTTTTACCTTATAATGGAAAAGGCTTTGCATAGTTTGACATTTTTGAACTCTGGGAAACTGGAAGCTTATATTTAATATGGTTTGATAATGAAACTTGTACAAAACGATTGTTACTTTAAGTCAAGCGAAGCTCTTGTAATTTAATTCTCTGTGCACATTACAAAAGGCAGAAACAAGATAACTCAACCGTAAAGAGTTTCTTAGGGTTGTCTTCTTCAATGCATTATATTAAATTTAATTAGTTTCAGGCAACACTGGATTTATATGCTCTGATAAGTTATGCACGTAGGTCTTTGATTACTAAATGTAATAAAAATATTTGTGTGCATTTATAAGAAGCCTTCCCACATCTCAAGTGTTAATAAATGGGTAATATTAATACAATTTTAAAAAGCTTAGTAAAACAGCAGTAAATATGACCCATTGTGGGAGGATAGATGATCTGAATTGATCAGTCAAGCCACTAATGAGAAGCTCTATGTTGGTAGGTCATTAATGAACAAGAACTGTCCATGTTATGAGATGTAATGGAGAATATTTCTAATTATGATCAATAAACAGTGTTTGGATCAAGTAACTGATTTGAGGAATTCTTTACAGAACTGCTCTCAGAGGTCAGACCAACACTTGTCCAGCGAACCTATAGCGACACCATGGAGAAGAGTCCATGGAAAGCATGAAGTTAGGTCAAAGAGGAGGTGTGAAATATTTTTGTCGTTTTTTTTACACTTAAAAATAACCAAACTCTACACTGTACTATATGAAAAATGGCAAGAATAAATAAATAATAAAAACATTTTGGTGTAAGAGGCTGAGAAACGTCAGAACAAAACAAACTAGACTTCCTGATTAAAGCTAATTGGAGAGTTAGACATCATCTGAAAGCTGAATAAATAATCTTAGTACATAGGGCAATATTTGATCGAGATACAACTATTTGAAACTCTGGAATCTGAGGGTGCAAAAAAATCAAAATATTGAGAAAATCATCTTTAAAGTTGTCCATATTAAGTTCTTAGCAATGCATATTACTGATCGAAAATTACGTTTTGATACAGTAGGAAATTTACAAAATATCTTCATGAAACATGATCTTTACTTAATATCCTAATGATTTTTGACATAAAAGAAAAATGGATAATTTTGACCCATACAATGTATTTTTGGCTATTGCTACAAAGTGACTTTTGTTGACTTTTTTGTCAAATATTTTCTGCACAAAGCACCAAATTATTTGCAAGCGCCATCTGTGCGCTTTCTAATTCAGAGTTAAAAGTGGATCAAATTCATGGACCCAAAGCATGCATCGTCGCTGACAAGGAGAGTTAGTCAAAAGCAACCTATCATGTAAACTGGACGCACCAGACTGCCTGCTGCCTGACTCCTTAGAGTCTGAAGTAGAGACCTGCGCGTGTTTAGTACCGCTCCCGCAAAGATTTGTCATTTTTAGTCCCGCTCCCGCAGTGTTTAGTACCGCTCCCGCAAAGATTTGTCATTTTTAGTCCCGCTCCCGCCCGCATCTGTGATATTATGTGATATTATGGCAAATGCCCGCAAGACGGCAGGCAGGATCAGGGGCGGCGCTAGGACGTTTTTAGCCCCGAATAATTTTGTTAAATTGTGTCTCTCATAGAGCAAAACAATTAATCAGAAAAAGAAATGTGAATAAGATTACAGCAGCCGTGATTACCTAATCATGTGCATTTTACAGTTTTATTTATATTTTTCCATTTTGCATTAAAGCGATGTGCTTTTTTGCAGCGTTGAGCAGCGTTGCGCACTTGATATTCTTGATGCTGCTCTGATGCACTACATTACGCAATGCTCTGTTTGTTGTTAGGATGACTAAAAGTTCAGCAGTCTAGCTCATCAATGTCAAAATGATTAAAGAAGCGACCGAATGCCTGGTAAAATGCAAGTAGATAAAAATGTAATATTTGACTGTTTTACAATAGAAATGATCAACTACCGACAGTAGCCTATCCGGTGACGCAAATTACTCAACTTTTTAATTTATTTATTAAATTTTGCTTTTTTTAATTGAAAATATGCTATAATTTCCTTGATTCACAAGTTTAGATTGCTTAAAACGTTTTTATTGCTGACAAACAGAATCTCTCTCACAAGTACAAATTATGAACGCTACTTTAACCATTTATATATTTTACTTTACACTAATATTTAATTTGCGGGAGTGCAGCGTATCATCCCTTCCGCCCGCACCCGCAAGTGCACCGGATCATCCCGCCTGCGCCCGCAATGACCTTTCAAAATTTGTCCCGCGCCGCACTGTTTTGCCGAAGTGTCTCAAATGCACGGCTGACCTGTCATCCTTCACACAAATATAATGTTCTGCAGCACACGGCATCAATCAATCACATGCACCAGCCTCCCAGTGTAAAACATATACAAGGCAAAAGAGGCTTGCATATAAGAAGCTTCTGGACTCACGTGCAACTCCAACCAGAGAAAGCACTGCACATGCAGAGAGAACACAAGCCTCCAGTTCACACGCTCGACTTGAACAGTGGCAGGTGTAAAGTGATTCTGAAGATCATTCTAATCACGTGTAAACACATACAAGAGCTCAGATTAAGCCACAGAGACGTTATAAACACTCATGCATATTCAAACAATCATTGATGAAATGTAAATTCCTTGTAAGTCTAGATGCACTGTAGAGACTCTACATGTGTGCCTTACTTTAAGCTGATAATAATGACATGATGGGATATAATCTTGCTGTAAAACTAGCTTTTAGTTATTATGCTATGGTTTTATGGTTTATAATAGGCTTTTTTTTTGTAAACTCTCAATGAGAGGTACTCATGCAGAATAAAATATTTATATAAATTCAGTACTTTTTTGGCAATGCTATGCTTGTTTAGTTTGGTCGTGTTGCTAAAACGAACGTGTTTGTCCCAGTTAATCTGTTCACAAATCTGTTCAGGAATGTAAAAAAAAAAAAAACCGAAAGCCCTTTGTTTGTGCTGCAGCAAAAAAAAAAAAAATCATGCTTGTGACCTCAGAAGTTACAAAACCCTAACCTACAAAAAGAAAACCAGCAGCAGTGGTTTAAAATAGGCGTAAAATAGATTTATTGCATACGTGTATGAGTCTTTTTTTCTCATTCTAAGAGAGAAGAAACTTGCCCTTGACAGACTTATATTAACATTACTCTTACATTAACATTTTTATTGCAATCAGCTGTCAAATCACATGAAGTCTGAGAGCTCACACACTTTTATACAGTCGCCATGTTTAAAGCATGGTTTTGGCTGCTAGACTGACTGACTTTGGCTCGGTGAATCCAGCGTTTGTCATGTGCTGTTTGTCATGGATTACACAGCATCTCTTCATCACAGGATATTTGGAGACAAAACACGAATCAGTGGTTTGCTTGATTTATATGTTAGGCTGTTTTAGCAGTTCAATTTCCCTGCCACTGCCACCGTTTTTTGTGTTAAATATACAATTACATATATTTATACTGACTTCTGAAATGCAATACATAAAAAAAAAAATAATTATACAAATATTTTATTTTATTTTATCCTGAAAGATTGAAAACCCATGTGGAAATCTTCTAAACCTCGGTTACACGTGTGCATTATTATGAAAACGGCTTCATATAATTTTCTAAGTTATTATTAGCTGAATAAAGACTTTGTTGGGGGTTTTGTCAGCTGATTTCAGCTCATTTCTGTTTCTTACATTGTACAATCACATTTGGAGCACCTGATTGCATTACAGCTTTCAGCTGCGTGTAAAATCTCAAATCCTATTTGAAGGAATGGCTATTGTAAAGGCATCTCAGGCTCTTGTACAATGGACTCGTTGTCAAAGTCAGAGTAAACCTGCGTAAGAGGATAGAGTATAAAAACCCATAAACTCAGGGCTCTGCTGACAAACCAACGAGAACAAGCCGAGTCACAGACGCACCTGTCCCAGCAGAGATCATGGTTAGCCGGTAAGAAACCTCCTTCTTTATTCTTTCCTGTATAACACAAGCTGTATGATGCTTATGTTTGGGATTTATGCTGTTTAAGTCATTGGAAACATGTCTGTAGTGATGTTGTAAATTGGCAAAGCATGCACAGATTCTCTCAGATTTTCCTTTGTGTGTATTTAAAAATTGGGTAGCACTTTATTTCACAGTCCTGTTCCTCATGTACATACTATGTACTTATTTAAGTATTACCGAACCCTGTGTACTTACCTTGTAGGTACACCGTAAGTACATGTACAGGACGTGCACATACTGTAAAACAGACTTTTTCTTCTCATTGTTCAGTTTTGAGCACCCTGCTGGAGGCTATAAGAAGATCTTTGAGACCGTGGAGGAGCTGAACGAACCTCTTCCAGCAACCGTCACTGGTATTTCCTTCTGTTTTCAGGATTTAGACATATTGATTGACTGAAAATGTTCCTTTGTAAATGTATCTTAATATCAACCATGCACTTAAAATTCCTTCCATAAAAAAAATGCTTTGGGAGGAAAAGATGATATGCTTGTTTGACCTGACTAATGAACGTTTATTTGTAATTGTGCATGTGCATTTTTTATAGTTGCATTTATATTGCATTTTACATATAATAGTTTTTATACATTTCAGGGATTCAGAGTCTGGAAACAGCTTGAATTGCATTTTAACCTCTGGTCAATATATCATCATTTCCTGTGTGTGGTTCATCAATACAGTTCTGAAAGAAAGTCCAGATAAAAACCTTTAATGATGTGTCGTCTGTAGGCCGCATCCCCTCGTTCATTAAAGGCAGTCTGCTCCGTCTGGGTCCCGGTTTGTTTGAGGTGGGATCGGAGCCCTTCTTTCATCTTTTCGATGGCCAGGCTCTCATGCACAAGTTTGATTTCAGCAGTGGACAGGTCACGTATTTCCGCAAGTACGTCGAAAGACCTTCACATTACTGTGATGTTTCCTGCTCCAGTTAACTCTTTATAAGAAAACAACATTTGAAACATATCAGTGTTATTTTGGTATCAAAATACTGTTATAGTTTTTATAAAAAAGTTTTTTATAAAAATCAGTTTTTTTTTTCATTTCAATTAATTTAATTCCATGTCAGTTCAAGTTTTAATAATATTTTTTTATAATCAATCAAATATGCTGTATGTTACTGTGCCGTTTCCTGCTCCAGTTAGCTCTTTAAAAGAAACAAATATAAAACGTATTAATTAAAAAAAAAAAAAAAATTAATAAAAAAAAAAAAAAAATTTAAATTTTTATTCACAAGAATTTTTTTTTTAGGTTTTATTTTATGGTTTTAATTAATTTCATTTTAGTTTTAGTTAATTTAGCATAAACTCAATTAAACTTAATATGTTGCTTTGGCAAATAGCTTATTTATTAATTTCTTTTTATTGTTGTAGTTTTCTTTCAGTTTTAAGTTGAACTAATAACCCTGATATCCCTGGCGTTTTTCTTTCTCACAGGTTTGTCAAAACCGATGCTTACGTTCGTGCGATGACTGAGAAACGAGTGGTAATCACTGAGTTTGGGACCTGTGCTTATCCAGATCCCTGCAAGAACATCTTCTCCAGGTTTGATCACTGATTGCTGGGATGCAGCAGGCAGGTTTGGTGCATCAGCAGTCTCACATTTTGTCCATTTTGTCAGGTTCTTCACGTATTTCAAAGGCGTTGAGGTGACAGACAACTGCCTGGTAAATGTTTACCCCATTGGAGAGGATTTCTATGCTGTCACAGAGACTAATTTTATCACTAAAGTCAACGTGGACACCTTGGAAACCTTGAAGAAGGTACGACAAAGACATTGATGTAAATACTGATCTTTCCAGCATTTTAAGAAATGTTTCTTGATCATTTCAAAAGGTTGACATGTGTGACTATGTGAATATAAACGGAGTAACGGCTCATCCGCACATCGAGAAAGACGGCACGGTCTACAACATCGGAAACTGCATGGGGAAGGGAGCCTCGCTGGCCTACAATATCGTCCGAATCCCACCTAAACAGAAAGGTTAGAGCTCGTACAGTCTCTGAGCAGTGTTTAGTGAATGCTGGTTAAATGAGGAATAAAGCTTTTGCTTAAATTGCGACAAACTCTTCCAGACAAATCAGACCCCATTGAGAAATCCAAGGTGGTTGTGCAGTTCCCAAGTGCGGAAAGGTTCAAGCCGTCCTATGTGCACAGGTGACTGAGCATGCTTTGATTTGTTCTGCATTTGGATCTATTTCTATAGGCTTAGAAATGTAGAAAATATAGTGTCTAGCATAATTAATTGTTTTTGTTTTTTATTTATTTCTGGCTTTCGTACTGGTTTTCACCTAGAAATTGCTGGTAAATTTCACAGTTATCAATTAATTACATGTGAAATTATGTTATATTTTTCGCTTTAAAACACACTCAAATAGGCTATATTTTTTTTATTTACAATTTCTAAAAATAATTTTTACAGTGTAATATTGTAATCAATCATTATAATGACCTGTACATATTTATATATATATATATATATATATATATATATATATATATAAATACCCCCAAAATCACACTTTGAAAAATAGTAAATAGTAACTTTTGTGAATAGAAAATTATGAGTAGAACAAAAAAAACACATTACAACCATAAAACAATAAGTATGAGAACACACTGTTTGAGTATTCAACAACAATACTGTAACATTTATAACTGTATTAAACAAAACATCTCCACAAAATGTGAGTTTACAGTAATAAGAACTTATCAAGGGTTATTTTATGGCTGTACTTTGTCAATAATAATAATTTGTTGTGTAGCTCTTATAAGCGAGTGATAAAATAAGCAGCTCAGTGTTTATTTAGTTTAATCTGGAACTTAGTGGAGAAAGCATTTTGTAAATATAGCGTTTAAACAATATTAGCTTCTAGTTGTTGGATCATTGCTAACATGCAGGATGAGCAGTATTCAGAGCCAGATCCATAGTCGATAAACCTTCTCCTCTTCCGTCTTTCCCTTCCTAGTTTTGGGATGACGGAGAACTACTTCGTCTTTGTCGAGACGCCTGTTAAAATCCACCTGCTGAAGTTCCTGAGCGCCTGGAGTATCCGAGGATCCAACTACATGGACTGCTTCGAATCTGACGAGGAGAAAGGCGTACGTTCCCGTGTCTTGACCTCGATGATGCTGATGTTTGATGAGTAGAGCAGTCCGGGCTGGATGTGAATGTTGTGTTCATTTCTACAGACCTGGATACACATTGCGAGGAAGCATCCGGGAGAGTACATTGACTATAAGTTCAGGACCTCTGCGATGGGTCTTTTCCATCACATCAACTGCTACGAGGACTCAGGCTTCATCGTTGTGGACCTGTGCGCCTGGAAGGGGTAAGTCCAGTAAAACACAGTGATGTTCTCACATTAAAGCGTATGCATACAGATTTCTGTCATGTTTCGTAGCCCAGTGGTCAAAACATCATTGAAATCTGTTGTGCATTCCTTCTACTGATATTATTATTAATGATTATAATGATGCTAATACAGTTAATGCTTAATACAGTTCTCCAAAAATCACACTATGAAGAATAGTAACTATTGCAAATAGAAAACAGATCAAAAAAGTGTTAGGCCTATAGCAAAAGTGTGACTTCACAAAAACACATAAACAATAAATATTGTTAATGCTTACTACATTTAACCTGTTCATATTTTGTAATTTAATTTTAAGTTTATGCTTTCGGAAATGGATCTATCCCTTTTAATCATTATCTTATATGGCATTTTAGGCTCAATTTGAAGCAGAAAGTTTGTGCTTTCTTCATTTGTGATTGTTTAGTTTAATGTTATTTGTTCAAATCTTTTATTAGAAGTCAATGTATTAACAGAATGATTTCAAAGAGAAAAAACCAAGGCGAAGCAGTTTGCAACTGTAATTTCTGATGACTTTTATCAGGAATATGTAATATGCACGACTTAAGTTGTGCATAAATTATTATTCATTAACATATATTTCAGGTGATATAATGTTTATAATAAGGTCATTTTGTTCAGCTTTGAATTTGTCTACAACTACCTGTGGCTGGCTAACCTCCGAGCAAACTGGGACGAGGTGAAGAGGAACGCCATGATCGCCCCTCAGCCGGAAGTCAGGAGATACGTGCTTCCTCTGGATCCCTACAGGGTGAAAACATTAATGATCAAGATTCAGATTTGACCTATACTGCAAAATATGTATATGCTAAAAACAGCTGTTGATGCTAAAAATATGAAAACAGTCGGGCTCAATAAAATATATTTTGAAATGTTTTTTGGGGAAAGAAAATTAATTTCAATGCAGCAGAGCCTACTGGAGAATTCTAATGATTTAATAATGTTTCATTTTTTATATATATATTTTTTTTATTACATTTTTTTTTAGGAACTAAATGTATGTTCCTTGCTGATTTTTATTAAATGTCTTTATTTAAATGTGTTCTATATTCACATGTGTTGAAAACATAAATGCATTTAAATGCTTTTTAAATATATGTGTGTCCCTGGAGCACAAACGCAATCTTGAGTCTCTGGGGTATATCTGTAGCAATAGCCAAAAATACATTGTATGGGTCAAAATTATCCTTTTATTTCTTTATGCCAAAAATAATTTATTAAGTAAAGATCATGCTCCATGAAGATATTTAGTAAATTTCCTACCGTAAATATATCAAAACGTAATTTTTGATTAGTAATATGCATTGCTAAGAATTCATTTGAACAACTTTAAAGATGATTTTCTCAATATTTAGATGTTTTTGCTCCCTCAGATTCCAGATTTTCAAATAGTTGCATCTCAGACAAATATTGTCCACCGAACAAACCACACATCAATGGAAATATGATTTCATATATTATTATTCAGCTTTCAGATAATTAATAATACATCTCAATTAAAAAAAATAAAAATGTAATTTAACACTAGTTTTCATGTTTATGAGAATGCAGTATATTTTGAAACATTTCTGACAGTTAATTTAAATGCATTTATTTTAACATATATTTGAAAAAATATGTTTTGCTGTATGGGTATATTTAAGGCAAACCCTGCAGCTTCAAGACTTTGACTTTGGACGTCTAACACTGTTTCTCACAGGAGGAGCAGGGCAAGAATCTGGTGTCTCTGCCGTACACCACTGCCACGGCCACAATGAGGGCTGATGGGACCATTTGGCTGGAGCCTGAGGTGCTCTTCTCTGGTCCACGACAAGGTACCACAAACTTGATATATATCCTTTATACCCTCAAATTAAACTGGACATTCAAACTTACACTGATGTTTTGTCATTTGTTTGCCATCTCAAAGCTTTCGAGTTTCCTCAGATCAACTACAAAATGAACAATGGAAAGAATTACACGTACGCCTATGCGCTGGGCCTCAACCACTTTATCCCTGACAGGGTATGAATAATCATGCCATCTGGTCAGTATTTCACAACAAGTGTTGAAGAATGCATTTTTTAGGGTGTCTTTGATGATTTGTAGATTTGCAAGCTGAATGTGAGGACTAAGGAGACCTGGGTCTGGCAGGAGCCGGACTCGTACCCTTCAGAGCCGCTGTTTGTGCAGAACCCCGATGGAGTGGATGAGGATGATGGTGCGTCACATTAGCCATACTCAGAGATATTATCTGCTGTCTAGCTTGTATATTAAGTGACACTTTATTTAACAGGTGTGTTAATGACCATTGTGGTGTCGCCTGGAGCACAGAGACCTACATTTTGCCTGATCTTGAATGCTAAGGACCTGTCGGAGATCGCAAGAGCAGAAGTTGACATCATGTCTCCAGTCACCTTCCATGGAATGTATAAACCATAGAATAAAGTTACTGTGTACTGTACACCATGAGACTGTAAACTAATAAGAATAATAAGAACTATGGTGTTGCACATTGAGTTTGTTTTTCTTCACAAGTGGATAAACATTTTTTCACCATCATTTGCTTGAAAATCACCCAAAAATTCCTGATAATGTACTCACCCTCAGACTGTTTGGGTTGTAGGTAATATTTTTCTTCTTCGGTAGAACAGTAAAGAAGAGTTTGAGCTGAAACTGGGATCCTTGGTGATTCTTAAAATGGCTAACATCATTTTGAGAGTCAAAAATAGCATATACAGACAACACAAAATATCTGTGGCTCCTGATTGTATACAGTATATATATATATACAGTCATGGCCAAAAATATTGGCACCCTTGGTAAATATGATCAAAGGCAGCTGTGAAAA